>NW_026067907.1:3672612-3704392 GCF_014885135.2 Alexandromys fortis
CTGCGGGGGTGTCTCTGCGGGGGTGTCTCTGCGGGGGTGTCTCTGTGGGGGTGTCTCTGCGGGGATGTCTCTGGAAATATCTCTGTAGGGATGTCTCTGGAAATATCTCTGTAGGGATGTCTCTGGAAATATCTCTGTGGGGATGTCTCTGGAAATATCTCTGTGGGGATGTCTCTGGGGGATGTTTTTATGGGGATGTCTCTGGGAATGTCTCTGTGGGGATGTCTCTGTGAGGATGTCTCTGTGGGGATGTCTCTGTGGGGGTGTCTCTGCAGGGGTCTGTCTGTGAGAGTGTCTCTGTGGGGGTGTCTCTGCGGGGGTGTCTTTGTGAGGGTGTCTCTGGGGATGTCTCTGTAGGGATGTCTCTGGAAATATCTCTCCGGGGATGTCTCTGGGGGATGTTTTTATGGGGATGTCTCTGGGAATGTCTCTGGGGATGTCTCTGTGGGGATGTCTCTGCGGAGATGTCTCTGTAGGGATGTCTCTGGAAATATCTCTGTGGGGATGTCTCTAGAAATATCTCTGCAGGGATGTCTCTGGGGGATGTTTGTATGGGGATATCTCTGGGAATGTCTCTGTGGAGATATCTCTGCGAAGATGTCTCTGCGGGGATGTCTCTGGGAATATCTCTGTGGGATGTCTCTGGAGACTATGTTTCAGACAGATTTGGGAAGCTGGTTCTTAGGGATAGGGAAAGGAGAAGCAGAAAAAATGGGTTTGGTTCCCAGAGTTCGGCCCTGGCCTGGGTTCAGGATGTAAGCCATCTTCAGTTCTTCAGTCTTTCCTATCCTCTGTTCTCTGAGCTTGTCCTTGTCCTAGGTTCACCCCAGAGGGCCGTACTCTCAGACCTTTCTACACTAAGCCTGACCTGGTGAAGAGGGCAGACCTAGCAGCAGCCCATCCCGAGTGCTGTGTGGATCTCCTCACAGTTTCTGCAAGGGCCCTGGAGGTGGCAGAGTGAGCAGGAAGCACTCTCCCTCCTAAGGCCAAGATGGCGTCTCTCATGCAACCCTCTCTCCGTCCGTGCTTTAAGCTTTTGTTACATTAGTGTGTGTGTGAGTGGATGTGTGTAAATATTTGTGTACATGTGGAGAGGTCAGAGGACAACTTATGGACATTGACTGTTCTTTCATCATATGGTCCTGGGGATCGAACTTAGGTTGTCAAACTCAGCAGCAAGCATCTCTATCTGCTGAGCCATCTTGCTGGCCCCTCTCCATTTGGTTTCAGAGAGAAAGGCAAGAGTGAGAAATAGACAAATGTCACTAAGGCATAGGAGGCTCTATCTGGCACTGACTGTGGAGTCACACTGGATGGCTGCTGTTGATGTCCATGTAGCTAAGCAAGAGTATTATTAAAATTTACATAGTACGGCCCCTAAAAATGGTACACCCACAAAAGGAGAGAGCCAGCAGGTGAGCAGACGGAGCTACAAGGAAAAGGGTGGTCATGACAGTAAAGGGCAGAGAGTTGCATGGGGTTGGGGCACACTGGGAAAACTGGTGTGTCCTGGGATAGACAGCGTGGTGGTGAGACGCTGGGGAAGCTGGGATGGGAAAGGGGACTTGGAAAAGGCCCTGTTGTGTTTGGGGAGGCAGCATAAGGACTGTGGGAGAGTTTTGCTTGGATTATTGCAGACTCACATTTTATGGGGTGGTAATGATGCAACAAACACACGCAGGGCATGCTTGGACAGAAGGGAGCGCAAGATCCTTAATGCAGCCTTTGAAAGGCTCTCTGGCTCCTTGTTGCGGCCTGAAACCAGGGCTGCCGCAGTTTGGGTTTGGACTGGCCGCCAAGTGCACGTGCAGATGAGGGCTGGACCCCGAGACCCTTTTCCTATGGAGTGCATGGAGCCATCCCTGCCTGTCATTTTTCAGGCAGAGAGGACTCAAGGGTAGGTCACCTGGTGGAGGCAGAAGACGGCTGTGCATTTCAACACAGGTTTGTTCTGTAGTTAGTTCTTCACACTGGGGATCTGGCTCAGTTGGTGTGAACTTCTAGCCAGGCATGCACATGACAAGGCCCTAGGTTTATTCCCCAGTACTAATCAACCAACCAACCGATCAGTCAATGGGAATGGAATAGGGTTCTGTGTTTTCCCTGCTTTGGTCCATTGAGTCCTAAGGCTGGCTCGTCAGGAATAGCTCATTAGCACCGTGATAATTGTCAGTTTGGCCGGTGCTGGGGAGTTTGTATGGTTTTGCCCGCAGCTGAGTCCTGGCGCATCTGCTGGGTTAACAGCAACTATCCTTGTGTTGTGGGCACATTTTTAACAACCTGTTCCAAGCCCTGGGCTTTCTAATTGGTCCATTTATCAGACTGATTCTAATTTGAAATAATAGTCTTTAAAAAGAGCATTGATTTAAAAATGGTGTAAATGTTTAGTAGGAAAGAAAAATAGACTAATTATCCTTTGCCCAAGCAATATGCTTTCATTTGTAATTTTCTTTCTAAATTACAAAAAAAAAAAAAAACCCAAAACCCTAAGCAACAATGACAACAAAACACCAAGCGTTTGCTCTTATATGGCAAAAATGTAGTTTAAACATTGGCTTTGATAAGAGACGTAACACATTGCAGAGAGCTCTTTCTAGAAGCCGAGTGGCCTTGGATCATTTAATAGACACTTTCTCAGCATCCGGCTTTCTCCTCTGTCAGTGAAGGAAGTGAGCCGATCACGGCTTTGGAATCCGAGAGTCTAAAGTTGTCCTCCACCCGGCAAGAATACTACACTATCATATTGTGGCATAAAACAAACCCTCCTAGCACAAATTTGCCTAAAAATGCTTTTTCTCTCGTTAGGTGGAGGAATAAATTCAGAATTTTGTGTGGGCTGGGCAACCCTCCTACCCCTGAGCTACATCTTCAGCCCTTTTTTGTTAGTTTAAATCACTGGCTTTTTAAATTTTCCCAGTGGGGCTTGCACCCAGGGCCTTGTGCTTATTTAGGTAAGTGTTCTACCACCGAGTTCCACCCCCAGCCCTTTGAGTATTATTATTAATTTTTAGCTTCAAGATAGATGCTAAGTAACCCAGGCAGGCTTCTGATGCTCTTACCTCAGCCTTCTGATTAGCTGAGACACAGTTCTCCATTAAAAATTGATTATGACATTGAAATTAAGATGATATTAGTAAAGTGATCTTTGGTTATTTTAATACTTCAGTTTTTAAAACATCAAAGCAACGATTGCATAACTGCAGACTCAGTTTTTGAAGGATGGGCTTCTAAAACAAAATAGTCTGCTAAATAGTAGCTATCAGACTGTGTGCCCTTACTGACTTTAATTATGAACCATATCACCGTCTCACAACACTGGAGCCATGGTCTGGATCTAGCATGAGATAACCCCCTCTCTAAGCCTACACCTAGTTCAGTCTGTAGTGGACAACTGTGTTTTTGTTGTCTGCTACAATGACAGGTGGATTCTTTCTTAAAAGTATTTATTTATGTGTGTGTATGTCGGTGAGTGTGTGCACGCATGCCCACATATGTGGAGGTCATATGCAAGAGAAACTTGCAGGCGTTGTTTCTCTCCCCCATTACATGGGTCCCAGGGAATTTAGGTAGCTAATGTTGGAGCCAGGCACCTTTCCTGTTGAGCCATCTTTAAGGCCCACAGCTGGGCTCTTTAACAGCTTCACTTTTGAGGTAGAGTTGGGAGTTTTATTCAGTAAAGTTAAGCCTGGGAGTTACAGGGAAAGAGAGTCAGGAAAAGAAGCAAACACAGACCAGAGCGAGCCTGGCTTCTCAAGACAGAGTAACAGCGGCTCATCATACTAACACCTGGAGCTATGGCTTCAGCAACTCCTGAAGTTATATAGCATAGGCTCAGTTTCTGAGGAGTTACCTGAAGAGTAACCACCGTTGCCTTGCGCAGAGGGTTCCCATTCTAGCCAACCCCACTGCCTGGACCTTCATCTCTTATGTACTTGCCCATCTCTCTTCATCTGTGTTTTTATCCATTCTTACTAGAGAGTCCTGGTTCTTAACCTTCCTCCTGTGGTGACCCTTTAACACAGTTCCTCATATTGTGGAGACCCCAACCATAAAGTTATTTTCATTTCTACTTCATAACTGTAATTTTGCTACTGTTATGCATGGTAATGTAAATATCTGTGTTGTTCAGTGATCCCTGTGAAAGGGTCATTCGATACCCCTCCAAAGGGGTCACAACCCACAGCTTGAGAACCATGTGAAGGCACACTGTTTACACCGCCCAAAGGGCTCAGAGAGTGGTTGTCTGTCAAGTGTAACCCGTTCCCCTCCATGCACTGGTGCCAGGGATCAGCTTGTCCAGCGCTAGTGCCGAGCCCTGTGCCTTTGCCACTTTGTGTCCTTCAGCAATCCAGATGGGTTTTGTTCTCCTTAGAGAAAGAACAAGAACTTAGTAACTTGCGCCGTGGCAAAATCACACTACTACTACTACGGAGTAGCCAGGAGTAACCTGGAAGTGAGGCCCAGATTCCAGGTTCCAAAACCAGCAGTCTTTCTCCTAACCCACCGTGCTTTTCTCTAAGTCTATCTGTAACTTATTTTTGCCCTTTTCTTTTTTCGGCTGTTTTGCTGGTGCTGCTTTCCTTCCGTATATAAATGGCTACCAAAACCTCAATCCCTTAGAAAGAACTGAGCAAAATTATCTAGATGGAGTTGACAGGTTCGCTCTGTGCCATGTGTTTAAGAGGGAGTGGCCCCCAAAGATTAAAAAAAATTGATGTATGTGTATATACTGATGTCATGGGATGCATTGGAGGTCGGAGGACGACATTTGGGAGTCAGTTCTCTCCTTCTGTTTTGATTACTCAGGGAGTCTTCTTTCTCCAGGATAGCTGGCCTCTGAGCACTCCCAGGAGAGTTTCCAGGTAGTTCTGTCTACACTATAGGACTCACTATAGGAGTTTTGGGGTTGCATGTCCCATCATTTGGTGTGTCCCTGGGATAGAATCCAACGTGTCAGGCTCCTACCACTCCTACCTCAGCTGTTTGCCTGGTCTGGACTTGTGAGGAAGGTGGGCTGGGTAGAAAGAGAAGGATGTGCTTAACTATGTAGCACGCCCATACAACATAGGTGATACAAAAACCAAGGCAGAATGCACGGAAACCTACAGTTAGTGTGTGCTATGGTGGTTTTAATTATGGCATGGGAATGTCACTGATTTTGTGACATGATGTTTATCTTAGTGTGCTACTTGATATAGTAGATACCCACAGGCTTCTTTGCTTTTCGAGGTGGTGTCCTGCTAAATTCACAGCTCATTTATGACCTCGATCTTGGAGCCACAAGGGATACTCCTGCCTCTGCCTCACTTAAAAAGTTATTATTTACAACAAAAACAAGTTCCTGACTTTTTTTTTTTTTTAAAGAGTTAGTCATGAATGATGTGGGCACAACTTTCAGCTAAAAATGATTATATTCTTTTGCAATAACTTAGAAACATGGGACATGTATGTCTCTTTGAAAAGCTAAACTGAAATAGTTCCTAATAAGCCAGAGCCGTGGTGCGTGGGGCTACCGGTTTCATACAAAAAGGCCAGTGACATCTGTGTGTAACTCACTGTGATGGTCAGCATCGTCAGTTTGACAGAATCTAGCATCACCTGAGATATGGGCATCTCCGGGGGGATTATCTTGATTATTTTAACTGAGAGGCATCCACTGTGGGCGTTACCATTCCCTAGCTGGGACCTGAATTGCGTGCAGTCATCCCCATCTGTTTCCTGATTGTCAGTATACTGTGACCAGCCGCTTCACGCCGCCTTGGCTTCCCTGCCATGACTAACCATACTCTTGAATTCTGAGACAAAACCCCTTTTTCCCTTAAGTTACTTTTATGATAGTATTTTTTTTTTAAATCACATTAATAGAAACAAAGACACCTACTAGCCTTCTTCATATGTCTCTGGAGCTTGGAAATGTGTCCTTATTGGCAGGTGACTGTTAGATGGGCAGGCTTTCTTTGGACTACATGCCCTCTGTGCCTATGTCCAGCAAGCACCCTCCAGGACCTAATTTGTCAGCCCACGTGATCTGCTGTAAAAGCCATGTTGACATAGCTGTCGTTGGCCTGCTACAGAGTTGAGTCTTCGTTATCAGCTCAACTGTGTCCCTCTTTGGGATCCTGGGGACATGCGGTCCTCGGAAATGCTCTTGTATTAGTTGTTTTCTGTCGCCAGTAAATGCCATTGCCAGAAAGCACCTTTATAGAAGAAAGAACTGTGGCTTGCAGTTCCAGAGGGGCAGGCCAAAATGACAAGGTAAGCAGGCAGCCAGAGTTGGAAGCTGGCTGGTTGCTTTTTGTCACACGAGAAACCAAGAGAGTAAACTAGAAGAGGGGTTAACTGTAAGTCCCCAAATCCTTCCCTTGCAGGTCTCCATAAATCCCCAAAATTCATAACTTCCCCAGTCTGTGTTATCATATAAGGACCAAGTATTCAGATACATGCCTCTCACCTAGATGGCAGCCACAATCTTTCTAGTGAGCAGTGAGTTCATTCCTTGAGACTTACAGAGGCCTCTTGAGTGAAAGCCAAACTTTTAATACAATTATCATCTCTTGGTGCTAACTGATGCCCGGAGACAATCTTAGAAACAGACTCAGTAGGGGTGAGGGCAGGAGAAGCCAATATAATCAACGAAGATGTTGGGTAATTATTTGGTAGTGGCATTTGGGAAGGGAAGGCAGGGGTGTGTATCTTAGCACCTGCCATTTAATTGTGGACATTAGTTTAATTTTTGCAGCCTGTGCTCATGTTGAAGAAATGATTTCAGTTGTTATTTCTCATAGTCCTGGTGTGGGATGGATGTGAACATTTTGTGGTTTCAGAAAGGCCTGGAACATGGATGTTGGCCGTACAGTTGTAAGCCAGAGCCATTTTCTTCTCTCGGGAAGTCATTACTTGGGTGTGTTTTGTGTTAGAAGAAATTTGTCTGGATCACTGATTGTTCAAGAACATACTTCCTAAGGACATAAAAAAAATATGAGTGCAGCTTCCTGGGCCAGCTTCCTCTAAGCTGTTGATTTATCCCTTTCATGGTAATATTGGAACAGAAATAGGAGCCTAAAGACCCTGTGGTCCTTTTCCATGTCAGTGAGTGCAATATTTCTGTACAAACATTTTTCCAAAACCAGTGAATTCTGGGGTCTCATTACCTTCACTTTCCAAATCTGTCCTTTCCTACCAGTGTGCAAGTCAGCATCAAACCAGCCTCACACCCTGGGGGCAACTGTGCATTCACCAAACAGGCTTTGCCATTTTTGTTTTATCTCTCTGGTCCTGGTGTACAGTATCTGTAGAATAGCAGATTGTAAAATTACTTGTGCCAGCTCCTTTCTCCCACTCCAGGTAAGCGATGTGATCTGTCTGTAGGATTGGTGTGTGTGTGACACAGAGGCTGGAGAAAGGTGTTGAGTGCCCTGCTCATCATTCTCTGTCTCAGTACCTTGAGAGGGAGTCTTGCCGTGCACTTGGAGCTCACCTGTTCTGTCTCAACAAGCTGGCTGGAAAGCCCTGGCACGTCTGTGTCTGCCCCGTGTGTGCTGGAGCTACGGGCACATCCATAGCCACGCCAGTTGACAAGGGAGCATGCAATCTGTGATCTGTATGCAGGTTCTCAGGCTTGAGTAGGAAATATTCAAACCCACTCAGCCATTTCCCTAGTTCCTTTGTTTGTTTGTTATTGCCTTACTTCATGCTGAGATCCCCTGACATTCTGATTGGCTTTTGTTTTGTTTGTTTGAGACAGGGTCTCACTATGTTGGTCTTGAACGCACATAGATCTGCCTGCCTCTGTCTCCTGAATGCTGTAATTAAAGGCTTTGGCCACCAAGTCTGTCTGGGGTGTGTGTGTGTGCATGCATGCATACATGTGCATGCGTATGTCTCTGTTTTGTGGATTAAACTCATTAGTAATAATCTCCAAGTTACCCACATGCCTCAGTGTTGAATTAAGGAAAAGATATTTCCTCTTGGTACCATTTAACGAAGAGCAAGCCCAGATTAGAATCCTCTGCACCTCACTTCCCATGCCCACCACACCTGGCTACTTTTTAATAACTCCTTATTCATATTTTGTGATATATATATATATATATATATCTTTTATCCGTTATGCGACTTACAAAGACGTTGTTCCTAGTTTGACTTGTAGTGTTTTCATAAAGAAAATATCAGGCTCAGATTTAGTGGGAAGGCGACGTAATTTAATAAAAGGGTCGTGATTCAAAACTTAGGAACGCAGTAGCAAGAGTTCTGCCATGCACTGTAAATGATACTTTGAGCGCTTTTTTTTTTTCCATGACTGAAAATCAGTATTTTAGCAATCCATCATCACGGGGTGGCCAACTGGTTGTTTAGACCACAGCCCTACGGCTTGCCCAAGGGTGGAGTGTGTGTGTCGGTATATGCGTGTTGATGCGTTTTTATGTGGCTATGGTGGACAGTGATACATACGTGCATCTAGCAATGTGCGCACATCTCCCACATTCAGATGGGGCGGTGAAGCCAAACGGCAGCTTCAGGGAACATGATGCAGGAGGATTTCCGTGGACTCCTGCCCTCATTATCTCAGCAAGACCCAGATTGGCTTGGGTCAGAGGAAAGACCAGTGTACACCTTGTGCGCCGTCAGTTGGTGTCTTTTAGCTTTGCAAAGTGGCCAATCTGTCTGGATAATAGCAAGTCATTTGGTAGCCTACAGTCTTGGCCATAGGGTTTTTCTTGATAATTGGCAAATTTACCTCGCAATTTTTAAAAGTTCCTTCCATTCTTTATATTTAATGTTGCCCAAAAGATTTCCTTTGCCAGGATAGGCTGTTGGTGAATTTTAGACTAGGATCGCATGCAGCACCTCCTACTTAAGGGTTAAGTCTGAATTCTAGGCAAACTTAAGAGTCTAGCTTTCCTCTTGGACATGAAAACTGCTTGGCTTAATTGTGTAGTCTGAGAAATGTTGAAAAACAAACCCTGATGTATTTAGGTTTATGGATCTGGCTTGCCTGTGCCTCAATTATGAATCGTGGATGTAGCTGGAACTGGAATTTGACGATTTGACTTCTCCGGAACTTTTTGGTTTGGCCCAGAACCAAGTGGAGTGTGAGTGGGCCTGCTCCCAGTGGCGTGCCTCACGAGGGACGGGCGTCGGGAGGGACAGGAGTAATACTGTAGCCAACTGTTCATCAATGGAGCCAGAGGCTTGTGAGTAATTTGATGTGTAGGGTGGAGATGGGGTTTGAACATTAGAACTAAGTTACATAATTACACTGCATGGCTGCGCAGCTAGTCACTTGTGTTCGCCCCGTTTGGAAAGAAACGAGTCATTTGATAGAGTCTCCCCAGGTCTGGTTCCTCTGGCTGCATGGAGTCCCAACTCACCTGGCCTCCCTCCCCTGATCGCCCGTTATCCTTCCCCCTCGTTCTCATCCTTGCTCCCTCCTTCCTTCCCTCCCACCTCCAGAATAGGATATTTAATAAGATTTTATTTTTTGTATAAATGCATTTTTAGTCCATTCTTTTTTGTTTGCTTAGATCCAAGCTGTGCAAGGCCTGTGACCTTGTTATTTTGAAGGAAAGCTATGAATGTGTTCTTGATACAGAAGCATCTCCCGCCCCTGGAGGGCTGAAGTGTGATTTTTGCCTCTATGCGAAAATAATGAATTAACACACAGAGGGGGACTGCTCTTTGGCTTAGAGACTCTGTGGGCATGAGCAGGCAGGCATTAGAACCCTGGGGTAGCGTTGTGTATTAAGTACCCCAGTACTGCTGACAGTGTTTGAAGACAAGGGGTTTCGGCCATATCTGTAAACTCTGGGAGACTCCAGCCCCACTCTGAAGCCCTTCCCATAAGCACAGGTCTCCCCTCTGTCAGGTTCTTATTTATTTCTGTTTCCTTAATTCTGTTGTTTATTATTGGAAACTGGGATGGCCTGGGGCAAGGACAGATGGCAGCCTGAGTTTCTTTTTGCTTAAAGTGCGCTCTCTCTCTCGTTCTCTCTCTCTCTCTCTCTCTCTCTCTCTGTCTCTCTCTCTCTCTCCTCTCTCTCATACACACACACACACACACACACACACACCCTTTCACTCTCTCTGTGTGTATCTGTGCGTATCCATAGAAATTTTTTGCAAAAATCTTTTGTAGACGGAGCTCCGTGTTCTGTGTTGTGTTTCTGGTGTGTCTTTTTCCTCTTTGGCTTGGTTCCCCCCCCCCCTTCATTTTGATCCCTTTATAATCAGCTTGAGTTTCAGACTTGGAAAATGGACTCAGATTTTAACAATCAACTTGGAGACTTCGTTGAAAAAAAAGTTTTTGCAGACTTTTCTTGGTGCACGTTGAAGTAGAGCGCAGTTGGTTAGCTAGCGTTCCTGTCTAGATCATCGAACCTGCTGGATTGGTCAGAGGAACTATTGCAGGCAGGGTTTGCAGCATAGCCACAGCCCTCGCAGAGCCCCCGAGTCATGGGTGCTGCTTTCCTGCAGTACACATCACACGCTATACACATTACACATTATTACTCATTGTAAAGGGTCAGCCTTGTACTGTCACTAATGTTCAGGCCCCTGCCCCTGTGTAGCTCTAACCCCGCTCTTCAGTTTCCAGCAGTCTCTTGGTGGTGTGCCCCTTAGTTCCTCGTGCCCAACCCTAAGTCTCCTTCCCTTTAAATCTCAAGGAAAATCCACTGGAGCTATTGTTCCTTTCCCTGGGAAGTGTCCAGGATCCCCAGCAAACCTGGAAAGTTTGCATGAAGTCTCAGTTCTCCTGTTGGGCTCTGACTCTGCGTCTCTGCTCCTCTGAGCTCTCATTCCTCTGCAAGCGTCTCTTGCTCCTCTCAGCGCCACCCCGCCCCTTGCTGGGGCTTCATGCACTCATGTTGGCTCTGAGTTCGAAGGGTGATGCTCCTGACTGTCGGGGCTGAGGGGAACATTGCAGAGAACTGAAGTCATAAAGGCATTTGGAATTTGTGACAGGATGAGTCCCAGACCTCCATGGGAGGCTGGAGGGCGGGAACTGGAGCTGGTGGCGAATGTCCGTGCCACCCCCTAGGAGAAGCTTGGGGTTGAAAGCTAAAGGCAGGGATGACAGTGAAAGTTTGAAGCTAGAGCACAATAGGATCTGATTAAATTTCTAGAGTTTCCTCCAGATGCTATGGTGGGAGATGCGGATAGGGAAAGGCATGGAAACAGCAGAGGCGGCACTGGAGACCGTCCTGCGTGAGTCCTGTGGTCCTGCAGTCCTGAATGGATAAAGGGAGTGGAGAAGGATGCCCCGCAAGTAGGGCTACAAGGTGGCTCTGCAGGTAAAAGTGTTTGCCACCAAGCCAGGCAGCCGGAGTTGATGAGCCTCAGGACCCACTTGACAGAAGGAGAGAACCGGCTCCCGTATGTTGTCTGCCGACCTCCGTGTGCATGCCATGACATGTATGCACCCACCTACCCACACCTACACCCAAATAAAGAAATAAATGCAATAAAACATTTCTACACATATGAAAGAGAAGCTTAGGAAGTAGAAGCTGGAGGATTTAATGACTGCCTTGATGTACAAGATGAGGGAAAGTAGAAGCAGGCCTGGGATAATTGACAGGTATCTATCTTTTGTGCTAGGCCAGAGGGAAGAATCATCATCTTGGTTCTGTACACAGAGGAAGAGTCAGGTCATCTGGGAGCATGGGGGGTGGGGAGGGGAGGGCAGTTAGGAAGTCATGATGTTCACATGTTGATTTGGAGACAACATATCTCGAGATAGATCCATGGGTCTAGGGCTGAGTAGTGATAGAGAGGAGGCTGTGGTCAATGACAATGAATGCCATGCAATCATCCCCAAAAGAGGGTATCAAAGCTGTAGAGGTGAGCACCAGCAAGAAGCCCCCAAGGAACATGGGTATATCTTAGGAAGACATGAAGGTATAGATGCTTGGGATGGAAGCTGAGGGTCAGGATTTGAGATGCAAGAGTGTGTTGTGAGAGGCTGCTTGTTTATCCCTGCCGCCCAGAACTGAAATAAGTACAGAAACTGTATTAATTAAATCACTGCTTGGCCTATTAGCTCTAGCTTCTTATTGGCTAGCTCTTACATACTAATTTAACCCATTTCTATTAATCTGTGTATCGCCACGTGGCTGTGGCTTACCAGGTAAAGTCCCCAGTGTCTCTCCTACATGACTTTTCTCCACTCCACCCTTCTTTCTCCCAGCATTCATTTTAGTTTTCCCCACCTAGCTCTTTCTGCCCTGCTCTGCTATAGGCTCAAAGCAGTTCCTTTATTAACCAGTGGTATTCACAGTATACAGAGGGGAATCCCATATCAAGAGTGGATGGTGGTGAAGGATGGAGCTTCAAGATATTGCGTAGGGGCTGGAGAGATGGCTCAGAGATTAAGAGCATTGCCTGCTCTTCCAAAGGTCCTGAGTTCAATTCCCAGCAACCACATGGTGGCCCACAACCATCTGTAATGAGGTGTGGTGCCGTCTTCTGGCCTTCAGGCATACACACAGACAGAATATTGTATACATAATAAATAAATAAATATTTTTTTTTTTAAAAAAAAGACATTGCGTAGAGGAGGCCAGCAAGGTGATTTGACTCACAGGTAAAACTACCTGCTGTGCAAACCTAATGTCTGAATGTGATCCCTGGAGCACACTTAAGGGTTGAGAGAACCAACCTCATAGAGTTGGTGTCTGATTTCACATGTGTACTATGGTTCACACAACCCCCATGTACACACACAATCATAAAAAACTTTGAGATGTTGTTGGAGGCCACTTGTTTGTTTCCTGGCTGCCCAGACTCCCAAAATAATTACATAGAAACTATATTATTTAAATCACTGCTTGGCCTATTAGCTCTAGCTTCTTATTGGCTAACTCTTACATCTTGATTAACCCATTTCTCTCAATCTGTGTATCACCACGTGGCTGTGGCCTACTGGCAAGGTTCCAACTGGCGGCTCACATCTTTTTCCTCTGGCGGCTCCATGGCTTCTCATTTACTCTGCCTTCTTTCTCCCAGTATTCGGGTTAGTTTTCCCCACCTAGCTCTGTTCTGCCCTGCTATAGGCCCAACAGTATAAGTGTGAGGACTTGAGTTTGATGCCCTGGAACCCATGTGAAAAGGTTGGTGGTGATTCGTGCTTGCCTTCTAGTGCTGGGGGGGACAGATGACTAGACAGCCGTGCCTATATCCTCCATACACACATACACACATGTGCAAGCATGCACATACACAAATAATTGTGTGGCTAGGAACCATATTGGCTTGTTTTTGTGCATCACTTATGTGCTGGTATTATGCCTAGTATTTGTGCTGAGTGCTACAGGTTGAGGGTTTCCTAAAGCGTTGCCTGTTTTTGTAGATCTTCAAATACTTCTCCAGAAGGCCTAGAGCCACTCCACACCAGTCCAATGTTACACACGTGCTTCCCGCTTCTCTTTGATCTTCCCTCACATGAGCCCCGTGTCACATGGTGGCACTGTGCACGGAACCTAGATTTACACCACAGGAAATGAGCCTCAAGGTCATGTCCACCAGGGCAGCAGAGGAAAAATCAGGATCGCAGGACCTCTGGTCTCTGCCTAATAGCCAGCTCCCCCACTTTCCCCTAATTAAAAGTCTACCATGATTTCCACTTCAAACAGCCCATTTTGTTCCCTGCAGAAGACACCCTCAGAGGAGCTGGGAACCTTCCCATGGGGCAGAGTGGGAGTGCTTGCCTACAAGCCTTCATTAGCCCCTTTCATCCACAGAGATGAAAGCTCTCTCGGGCATCAGTAATCCCCTGCAGAATCCCTTTGAGCA
Organism: Alexandromys fortis; assembly: GCF_014885135.2. Lineage (NCBI taxonomy): Eukaryota > Metazoa > Chordata > Mammalia > Rodentia > Cricetidae > Alexandromys > Alexandromys fortis. Next base: position 3,686,404 of record NW_026067907.1, read on the forward strand.
GGGGGTGGGAACTGAGAGCATCTGGGTGAAGACAGGTGAGCGTGCTGTCCCCAAAGTGGCTTCTTAGCACTCAGCACCAGGACCAAGGTGCCCCTGCTCTGGTGCATCGATGCTGTCCTGCATGGCAGGCACTGGGGTACTGGTGACCCCTTCTTCTGCCTGGGGCTTGTTGCCTAGCCAGCCTCACTCCTTGGTGACTTCAGGCCAATGAAAGAGCCTATCTCAAAGCCAATGAATCAAGGTGGATTCTGAGGCATGATGTCCAAGGCTGATTTCTGTCTCTACAACATGCACATGTACACGTGTGCACATTTACACACACGTTCTTATTTGTGACTAGGAAATACGTCAGCTGAATTTTGCGCATCACTTACACTCTGGTGTTATGCAATATCTGTACTTAATGTTTACAGGTTGAAGGGTTTTCTAAGGAATTGATTATTTTTAGTTAAGCCTGGCTCTTGTTTCAGATTGGCTCATTACGTCTCCAGAAGGTCTGGAGCTGGTCCAGTCTGACCTTAAACTTCACCTTGTAGCCCAGGCTGGCCTTGGATTTAAAATCCCTCCTTCTGAGAAGCTGAGATGAGAGACTTGTATCAACAGGCCTGATGGGACTGGACTGTTCATCTCATTTCATTAAACTGATGGAAAGCTTTCCCCAAAGTTTTATTATCAATGGGCTTCTTCTTGTTTGTTCAAGTTCTTCTTAAGGGACCAAGAGGCTTTTGATTATTAAAATGTGACTGGCATTCTGTCTTCAAAGCTGTTTGAATGTGTGAGAACCCAGAGACTTTTCACAGAGGCAGAGGTGCCACTGCCTTGGAGAACTCAAGGATGGGGACAGTCATGGTTTGTAAGGTGTCAGAATAGGATGTAGGGCTGGGGGATAGGAGCCTGGAAGTGTGGTGCTGTCTGCCTGAGTCACAGAGGGAAGCAGCTGTGTAGAGTGGGGGGAGGGCTCATGGGTTGGACTAAATGTCAAGTTGGACAAAGCCAAAAGACCCTCAGTGTAATTAGTACAGGATATTTTGTATCCATGCTCGTTACCATGGTTCCTGTAACCAGTGAAGTTCTGATGTGGCTGTGAGGGAACAGCTACCATGCTGAAGCAGCCCCTGTGTGCCATTGCCGTGGAACTCAAACTGTATAAAGAACTCCAAGACAGCCTTCATCTTGCCCTTTTGGTTTACTTTCTCTCAGGTCATGGGGTCATCCTCCCCTACGCTTTCCATGTCTCATGCAACAGGGAAATAACTGGAGTTTTAAATGAGGTGAGAACAGAATTTGACATAAGATTTAGTACAAAATAGTCCATGATTGCAGGCTGGAGAGATGACTCGGTGGTTAAGGGTGCTGACTACTCTTCCAGAGGACCTGGGTTTGGTTCCCAGCACCCACATGGTGGTTCACAGCCCTCTGTAACTCCACCTGAAGGGGATCGAATGTCCTGTTCTGGCCTTCACAGACGCTGGACATACACAGTACACATACATACAGGCCAAACACACATCAAATAAAATGAAATATTGCACAACAGTTTAAAGAGTCTAGGATTAGTATCGACTGGGAGAGGGTTTTCCCGAGGAACACAGTTTGGCGGGAGCTGAGCGGACATGTCTGATGGGGGGCGTGACTGAAGGGAAGCTTGCAGCCATCTAGACGTTTGAGTAGAGCCTGGTAAAGCTGTAAATACTGAAGACAGCCCTGAACTTACCGTGAAGTTACAGCCCCGTAACTCATCAGAAACGGAGACTGTCACAAGTGGAAAGCACAGCTAATAAGCCTTCCTTGCTGAGCACAGAAACTAGCCTAACCCGCCAGCGCCCAGAGCACTGATGGCTAATCTACACTCGGGCAGAAACAGAGCACAAAGCCTGACTTGTAATAAGGCTTTCAAGAGTCCATGGAATTTATTGCGTACGGCAGCAAAAGGGCAGACCCCAGCAGTTGTATGGTGTGCTTTACTTCCTGCAAAATCAGAGAACCCAACACAGAGCCTTTGCTGTATCTGGGATCACCTGTAAACAGGGTAGGACCCAAATCACAGGGATGGGCGGATGGGCTTCCTGGAGTCTAGGAGGAACAGGAGGGGGTGGGGCTTTCATCCAGGGACCTGAGGGTCTAGTTTAAATTATTCTTGTCAGCTACATCCCTGGGATGTATCTCATGGGAGGAAAAAAAAATCCCACCAGCATGCATACTCTCCTTTCTCCAGCCCTTCACTGTCTGCAGTTCTTTCCTGGTTGAGGTTTTAGTTATTCATGAGAAATCAAGCCGTGAAAGACTTACCTATGGGGGAAGTGTGTTGGTGATGTCATGCTGAAGTCACGAGAATTAAAGGAAATTCCTGTGCTACCTTTGTTTGGGGAAATACAAGTTACTTAGGAGGAGTGACTGTCAATCATTTGGTGTGGAGTTTGTAATGTACCAAGAACAGTGAAGACGGATTGGTTGGCCAGAAAAGGAACAAAATCCTGAAAACAAGACACCAATAGGAAGGTCCCCGTTTCATATCTGCTTGACTGCGTGAAAGGTATGAACTTTTTCTTCCCAATTTTTAAATCTATATTTTATGCTAAATGATCAGTATTCTTCTATCTTATTATACATCAGGCTTGAGGGTCAGTCGGAAGTTCTGTCAACTCCCAGAACATGCTGGGACCCTGTTCAGTGACTTTCTTCTCCTATGTAGTAATAGTTCTGTGTGTTTCTCTTCAGCTAAACTCGGGAGGTTCTAAGATGTCTCCCGACCTAGCCGAATCCTGTCCTCTGTTCTCCTCTGAACTCTCTCCAGCGGACGTGCTCCCTGGCCCAGGGCGAGCCTCCTGAGTGCCTCTGGCGGGCATCATTCTCAGCCGCCTTTCTTCCCTCTCAGCCTGCTCTCGCCAGTGAGCATGGCATCTGTCTTCTCCTTGGAAATGGATTCCACGTGTCCTCCGAACCCCCGGCAGATCTCCTTACAGAAGCGGAGGCTTTGCTTTACGTTTCGCCCATGCTTTGTTTTCTTCTTTTAAACGGGTCCAAGCCATTTCTCCCCTTAGCTAAGCATGACCATCTAAGTGGTGATTGCTGCTAAGGGCTCTGTTTCAGATAGACTTAGTGGATATCGTGGATATAGTGGGATTTGATTTTTTTTTAAACCAGGGACTTCTGGCGTCCTCTTCCCAGCAGTGTCTGGCTTCCACCGCAGGTATTAACCCCACTTCTGTGTATCTGTGGATCAATTCCTTCAATTGTCTTTTCTCCTCTATGATCTAAACCTATGGTGAGAGATACTGTCCCCGGCTGTCCCCGTGTGAGGTACACTCACAGTATCTGGCTTAACCCTAGCTTTCTGCTTGTCAAATAGGTTCTGGTGTCCACTCACCTCCTGGTACATTTTGATTTGTTTCCAACAGTAGGACGAGGCAGCCATAGCCGCACACCCCTAGACGCTGCTGCAAGTGCCCCTTTCTACAGAAGTAACTGATGACTTGTGACCCAAGCCGCCTTCTGTCAAGTGTTTCTCTCACCTTCTGCAAAGACACCATTATCTGCCTTGCGGTCGTCAGTTTGGGCTTGTTAGCATCATTTAAACTTTATCTTAGATTCTGTAGTTTTGGCCCCCGTATTACCAGAACCTTCTCTGTAAGTTGGTACCACTTTATCTTACTCGAATTCTTTGTTAATGAGAGGAAATGAAAATATTTATGAAAGGCATTTAAGAGAGAATTCAGTGTAAAGCTTTCAGATTATTTCTCTTTAGAAACACAATATATTTTGCTGACAAGCATATAAACACAGGTTTTGGTTTTCCGAAGTATTTAGCTTTGGATAAGTTTTAAAGGTAACATGGTGTGCTCAAGGGTGGCATTGCCTAAGTCACAGTGAAATTAAAGTACTGTATATTGTGTTGCAATAAAAGTAGCATTTGATGGCTGAAGCCGGGGTGCTTTTCAAAGGCTGGGGTTTAAGTCTTGACACTGAGTAACAAGAAAGGCATTCCGTGAATGCCTGTAGCATCAACTTAGAGGGATCCAGCACTTGCTTGTGGCTTCTGTGTGAGTATACAGGCGCATACAACCCATGTACATACAAAGCACAAGACATATACACAAATACAAAGCACACTCTAAGACAGACACACAAATAAAATAAATCATGTTCTGACCCACAGTTCTTGCCTTGGGATGAACCTGTGTCAGGTCAGTAGAGACAATGGTACCGGCAGATGCAGTTTGGGAACGAGCCTTCTCCTTTTGAATTCCGTGTTTCCACAAGGGAGGGCTGCAGCATTTACTTTCTCAGTTCTACTCATGACTATGAAATCATTGTTCCCTCGAGGTCCGTAATGAGGGCGCTGGTCAGTTATAACATTTGTTCTTTGAATCATCGGCTGTGCCTGGTCTCCAGGAAGGAAATGCAATCACTTTGAAAAGTTTAGGAGAGTAAAATATTTCCATTGTCTACAAGGGCCAATTGCGGTCAACCCTTTAATGCATGCAAAGTTAATCTTTCCATCACCAGCTGGAATCCTGAGCTGCTAGGGACCTAGCAGTGACCAACATCATCAGTGATTCACCCATTTCTAGCAGTGACCTGCACCATCATCGACTCACCCATTCCTACCCTAATCCCGAGCTGCTAGGGACATTAGTCCATCCCTACACTGCTCTTGCCTTCACTCGCTCTGTCCCTTGTGTCTCACAAGGAGATGAGTTGCTTTGATTGTTGCTGTGGCAAGACACTTATAAAAAGTAACTCAAGGAAAGAGGTTTATTTTGGCTCGTGATGGAGAGGATGCAGGAAGTGCAGGAAGTCACAGTAGTAGGAATCTGAGGCTGCTGAGGGGGATGGGTGCTGGTACTCAGTAGGCTTCCTTTCCTTTCCTTTCCTTCCTTCCTTCCTTCCTTCCTTCCTTCCTTCCTTCCTTCCTTCCTTCCTTCCTTCTTTCTTTCTTTCTTTCTTTATATTTCCTTCCTTCCTTCTTTCTTCCTCCTCCTCCTCCTCCTCCTCTTCCTCCTCTTCCTCCTCCTCCTTTGTCAATTCAGTTGTGATCTCCATTCCACTGTCAGGTGTCTCTTACATTCAGCGCGGGCTTTGCTTTCTCACTTAAACCTCCCTGGAAATTTTCTCAACAGTGTATCTTCTCGGAGATTCCAGATACAGCCAGGTTGACAGTGATGATTAAGGGTGAAAGCAGAATAAAAGAACCTGAGGTGATGCTAAACCCCGAACTATGGGTTTCTTTTTGGTACTGTGCAACTCTGCAGAAGTTATGCGTGGTCTTGATGAGATAAAACTATTCGGATGGCATTTAATTCCAGCACCTGGGAAGCAGAGGCAGGCAGATCTGAGGTGACTCAGTTTGTTGTAGTGGGACCCTGTTTCAAAACAAAAGACAGACAAGAATTAAAAGTCATCCCCCCTAGAGAACACCTCTGACCAGGCTCAACTATCTAAGCTCAGAGATAAAGCAAGACCCTTCCCCCACCCCAGTGCCACTAATTCCTGGGAGCCACCTCACAGGCAAGTGTGTCCCAGTCGGCCTTGCTCTGGGGCTTGTTGGTCCCTGAGACGTTGTGATTCTGCAGGGTTTGCTGAGGATTGCATCACATGGCTCTATAGAAATGCCTAGAACTCCGTTGCCAATTCCAGCACATTCTGAGCCATCTCCCCAGACATGTTTACATACTCTTTCTACCCCATCTCAGTTTAGAGTCAAGAGGTCCTCTCTTTTTTCTTTTCTTTTTTATTCCCTACTTTTGGTTAAAAAAAAAATCTTGAATTGCTGGCAATTCAATTGGCAATTGCAGGTTCTGTGGAATTTTGTTCTCTTGCTTAAACTGCCTTTTATGTAGTTATACTAGTTGGATAGTTGTTCCAGTTCCTCTCTGTCCATTTCTTCTATCCTGGTGCTTCAAGCTTGAAGAGCTCGTCAGTCTTATGAGTCTTATCCCTTTCTTCTCCGCTCTCTGATGGCGTTGGATAGGATGTTGCCAGGTATGGCTAGGGTGAGAGAGAGGAGGACAAAGGAAGGAATAGGTAGGCATCTACTGCTCTGCCTAGCATGGCTGTCTTCTGGCTCTGGGCTGGGCACCATCTCAAGGTGGTTTTCTTCTACATCTTTCCGTCATAGGCCTGGCATACTGCTGTGAAATGTGGCACATGTTGTATATGACAGAAGCTGCCCCTAAAACTGTGACAGCCAGAGCATTGATGCCAGTGTCTGTTTGGAAGTGACTAGAAATTGTCCCTTTGCAGTTCTCTAGTCGAGAAACTTAGAACTACCATCTGCTGAGCCAATGTTGTTGGGTATTGTTCTATGTCTAGAAGCCAAACTTTTGACATCAGTGCAAAATCAACTTACATCATCCTAACAAGGGGTGAGATAGGATTTATGGAATTCCCTTCTCTATGTGCTAGAAAACACGATGCTAAATAGAAAAGCAGGGATCAAGGACATCAAGTATGCTGCCAGATATGAAGACTCAGGGCTTCGAGGCATGCACCCCTAGAAAACCAGGCATGAACTTCCCTGATGTTTATGACCTAGTAGTGTTGCATTGTGGGTTATATCTGGAGGTTGAGGGCAGCTCTGTCTCTAGGAGGCAGATGGCTTTGTTGAATGTTTTTTTTTTTTTATTTTTTTTATTTTTGGTTTTTCGAGACAGGGTTTCTCTGTGGCTTTGGAGCCTGTCCTGGAACTAGCTCTGTAGACCAGGCTGGTCTCGAACTCACAGAGATCCGCCTGCCTCTGCCTCCTGAGTGCTGGGATTAAAGGTGTGCGCCACTATCGCCCGGCTGTTGAATGGTTTTGTAGAATGTTTTTGTTGTTTTCTTTTTTTGAAATAGACTCTTGCCAAGTAGCCTAGGCTGACCTTTACCTTGGCATCAACCCTCCTCTGCCTCTATCTCCCAAGTGATGAAATTGCAGGGGTGCATGACCACACCCATCATATAGAACTAGTTTAAAATGCTCATAGGACCTTAGTGGAGGAGAATCTATTCTGTTCTCCTAAGCGTGCTGATGGGAGTGATTTTTGTTTTGCGGGTGCTATAATTTTCACGCTGGAGTCTTCTTGAAGACAAAGGTCACCAGCTTCTCATCTTGGGCTGTAACTGTGGTGATGGTTGGTGTGATCGATGCTTGTTTGTTTACAGACTGTAATACTGTGAACAAGTCAGCATCATTTCAACACGTAGCAAGGTGCCTTGAATAGAAGAGTTATCCAGCGCATACTTCTTGAATTAAAATTAGCTCGGCCAACAAATGCCTTGTATGTAGCCACTGATGCTGAAAAGGGCTATCTTTTGCATCCTTGGATTTTGTCACTGGATACACAAACCCTTGTGGGAGTTGCAGGGAAAACTGACTTACCCTACATGGAAGCTAAATTGGCTGATAGGACCACAGCCCATAAAACACAGTGGACCAAGTGGATGTACCTTTATTCTGCCTCTGGCTCTTGGTTTCTTTTCTTGGTTTGTAGGAATCCGTCAATATGTATAGACAGGAGATTAGGACTGAAGCTTGTTATTTTCATTGAAGTGAGTCATCTCTTTGTTATGAACGGCAGCTTTTCCAACATCTGACAGTTTGCTGGGTGATTCTGTGTTTGGTTTTCCTTTGTGGAGCTCGGGATCTGATTGCTCCTCTCCTCTGTGCAGAATCCATACACAAATGATGGTGGGGGAGAGAGGGGAAGATGGTCACGGAAGGCATGCAGCTTGCCATAATGTAGTCTTACCAAATACCGAAACATGGAGGCTTTGGTGGCTTCTTCATTGTCTCTCGAGCCTCTAAAGGCCCATGAGGCTGACTTGATAAGTCAGCTCCCTGTGAGGGGTGATCCTGGGGGGTTCAGGCAGATAAAACAGTCCCGAGTCACGTGACAGGGCTTAATGGAGACCAGAGCCTCATTGCTCGCTTTCAGGTCTGGAGAATTTCCCTTGAGCTGCATTGACTCCCGACACAGCATCCCTGGAGCTGATAAGCTACTGAGCTGATAATGGGCTAACAGACACCCGGGAGCTCCACAGCATCTGCGTCAAGGAGGTGCTGGACCCAGGGGGTGTAGTTTGAAGAGGGTGGTGCCCTTGGGAGAGCAAAGCTTGTCTGTGAGTGCTGTGGGAGTCGAGCATTGGCCACCGCTCATGAGTCCCTGACTTCAGTCTGACCAGGAAGGAAAGAACTTTCTGCCTAGCTGGGGTAGGGTGGGAAGAGCATACTTTAAGGGCAGTTGGGTTGCGACCATGTCTTTGTCCTCCTCAGAAGTTTCTCATTGACCGCTGTTGATATTTGAGCTGAGCGTTTTGGGTCTCACACCTGATCGATCACCTGGTAGTGGACGCTGGATAAACAGAGGCATTGGTTTTGGCTTCCTAATGTGACTCGTGTGCCGTTTGTTTGTGTAGTATATGTGTATTGCATGTGCATGTGTGTATGTATGGATGCACGTATGTGTGCATGTGTGGAGGCCAGAGGTTATGATCTGTGTCTTCCTCAGTTAGTCTCCACTTTATTTCCTGAGGCCTGGTCCCCCACAGATTAGCTAGTCTTGATAACGAGCTTGCTCAGAGTGTCCCCTTTATCAGCTATCGACTGCCATTGGGTGAGAGGTGGAGGTGGAGGTGGGAGGAACTAGACACTCAAAGCTGGTCTTAGCTGCATAGTGAGTTCAGGGCCAGTCTGGGGTATGTGAGACACTGTCTTAAATATAAACCAAACACACAAAATTAAAAATGTAGAAGTCTAGACATTCATACCACTCCCTTGAGGAACAGAGAACATCACAGACCGTGGGTCGGGAGGAACATCAGAACTGAGAGATGGGGAAAGAGCCTCAAAGTGCTATCTTCTAAGCACGCTGCGAACGCAGAAATTGTGAACTCACAGCAGATGTCCATGCTGGCTCTGGGTCAACAGAAGTTGGGCCAGTCTAATGAGTGCCCCATGGTGGGGGTGACCCGTGGGGCTCTGCCTCACACTCTTGATGTGTCGACAGCTGACAGATGCGGGGAGGAGGAAGCCTGGTATTCTGTTGTGTCTCCCCTGGTAAGTCCACTTGGCTTCGATGGTTAGTTCCAAACTCAGGATCACATGGACATCTCTGATTAGAGTCCGTGGACCATGACACAAAACCAAACTGTAAAGAAATACAGGAGTGTGCCCATAATGAACCTGCAAAAGAACAGTCTTCACCAAAAAAGTCCAATTCGTAGGAAACAGACAAGTGAAAAAAAAAATAATCTCAGGCTGTTGAGCACGTGAAAGTGGTGAAGTGGATAGCAAGGGCAATAAGGCTCTAAGACTTGGGAGAGGAGGTGGTAAGTGGGGAGGGCTTCGTGGAAGAGGGGCCACTTAAGCTGGGTGTTGAGGGGTAATCAGGAGTTCTCCAGGGAGGCATTTCTAGGGAACAGAGAGTATGTATAAAAACACGTGGAATAAAAATCTGTTGTGTTCATACGAAGGCGCACAGCATCAACACATGCTGAGACACAACGTCATTATCACTAGAAAATGCCGAATGTGTCAAATCATGTATTTCACAGTGTTTTGGCTAGTAAAATAGCTGTCTGTCAAGCCATCTATGAAATAGGATAATTCTTGGCTTTTGAGGATCGTCAGTGTGTTCTGTTTAGATGCTTTCCAAGGAAGCTCAATTCAGTTTTCTGTCTGTACTAGTTCATAATAATACTTTTGATCTACCTGAGTTGATATCAAAATGAGTTGCCTTATTTTGCCACTATGAAATTTATTCTATATTTCAGGCAATCTTGGCTAATAGACCAGATGCCTAAAACCTTTCTTGGAGCCACTTATGTCCTTTTCGACAACTTCAGCTATCTCTTGTGATTTTATATTATCATCTGTAGAGTAAAGGGGGTGGGGAGGTTTCAAGTTTGAATAAGCTGGGCATAGTGGCACACGCCTTTAATCCTAGCACCTGGGAGCAGAGGCAGGAGGATCTCTGTGAGTTCCAGGCTAGCCTGGTCTACATAGCATGCTCCAGGCCAGACAGAGCTATCTAAAACAGACAAAACGTTTGTACATATTTATTTATTATCTGTATGTGTGGGTGCACAGACATCAGAGGACAGACAACCTCAGTTCTGGTTTTCCATTGTGGTTCCTGGGGATGAAACTCAGGTCACAGGACTTGTCAGCAAATCCCTTTACCTGCTGGTTCATAGGTTTATTTGCTTGTTTTTTTGTTTGTTTCTGAGACAGGATCTCATTCTGTAAGCAGGCTGGACTTGAACTCATAGGAGTCCTCCTGTCTCGGTCTTCCCGTGTTAGGAATACAGAGATGAACCACTGGTACTCAGCTTACGCTGGTTTTAGAAGGGCCATACCGGCTCTGCTATTCTGACCATTATCCCCATCACACCCTACTGTCTGTGTCCCTATAGAACGCGCCCTGGTGAGAATCTAGTGTCTGCCAATGTGACTTTACAACAGAAGATCCGTCCTGCCTTGTTCCTGCTCTGAACACCTCACTTGTTCTAACCACCCAACCAAGTACTTGTCCTTCTTCATCGCATTCAATGCTTACAGTAATGACTGTCATGCCCATCTTATAGTTGAGAAAGCTGGAGGTTCAGACTGTTTGGAGTATAGACCCATGCTATAGAGCTATAGCAACTGGGATTGCACGGCAAAATCAGTCTGCTGACTCCATAGGCAGTGCTCTCCTGTCAAGGACTGAGATTTTACACAGCATCCTCAGCACCTAATGTGGTTCATGCTGGGCCCTTAATTCTACAAATCTGGAATCTGAAACCTTTGGAGTTATTATCATTAGCACTCAGGAAATTTGATGACATCTATACGGCTACTCCAAACTCTGTGATCTGAAATGTCATAGTTCCGAGAGTTTTGGTAGGGGACAGTCTTATCTGTGTCTCCTGTAATTGTCAGAGGTTCTGTCAGGACTTAAACTAAGACACGCCTCCCAATACTCAGGATGCAAGGTAGGAGCCATTGAACTAAGGAGCATGAGCCCATCCTGAGAAATAAAGCAAGAACCCAGCTCTAAACAAAATATAAATGAACAAAAAATGGCAAGCCCACCACCCTTCTCTCCTCAATCTCTGCAATTGCTTTCATGGCGGGTGTTGGTTGGGGTGTTTTCTGGCGTGATGGTTAATGGGCCATGAGGACATCTCTGGGGAGCATGCCGAGCATAGGTTTCATTCCCCGTAATTTGAGAAGACCTCCAGACTGCCTGTTTGCTAAGAACAAATCCCTCATCCTCTGACTCTCTTCCCCTGCATGTGGGTTCCACTTTGCTACTCGTGATAACTCTTGGAGACGCGCTGGCCTCACTAGAGTCTTGGCTAGTCCCTCTGCCTGAGGGATCTTCTCTCTACCTTTGCCTCGTTGAACCATTGGCCACTTGCCCCTGGCTGTCTGATGGCCCCTTGGTCTGCACAGCACATCTCTCTCTAGGATGTTTTCATAACTTTGACCTCTGTTTGTTTTGACTGCTTCTCTCTGTTTGAATGAAGCTCAGTGTGACCACAGACCGTGTCCTACATTGCATGTCCAGCTACTGGAGTAGTTAGCAGCTTGGTCACCCTAGGGTCCTCTTCGCTCTGTCTACCTTCCTATCTGCTTATCCCTCCTCCCCGGCTTCTGCCTGCACATCAGGTTCTCTTCCTGCCTGGCCTATCACCTGTCCATACTTACTGGCTTCCATTCATCCATATGAAGTTATGGGATGGAGCAGCAAACCTCCCCTTCCAGTTAGGGTGGAAAGACCCTTAGTTTTTATTTTTTTATAGTTAATCATTTAACCCTGCACACATTTCTCTATAGATTTTCTTTTTTTCCTACCAAGTCTGTGATGTAGCATGATGCTGAAACGTTGACTTTTAGCCACAAAATTCAAATTGTGAACAACTGTTTCTCACTCCCCCTGTCTCTTTGTTGTGTTTTGTCAGGGCCGAGTGATTGACAACGATACCTCTTCAGCCAGCTCCCTGTGGACGAAGGGATGACTATGCTCAGCGTTGTCTACACACGTTTTTCTTCTTAAGGGTAAGTCTGCGGCATTGTGTCTCACATCTGCGAGCGTCTGTCCGTCTGGTGTCTTTGCTGAATGACCACATTCCTGGGTAGCTGTGAGGTGTATGGGAATGGGGGGAGGAGAGGGGATTCCTCAGTGCTGATCTGGACGATCTGGCAGTCATGGGCTCCAGTCTGGGTCAATTATCACTACGGCGCTTGGCTAGATGGTTCACTCAGTGTAGAAATCTGCCCAGTCCCTCTCTGGGGCCCTAGATGGAGGAGATAGAGCTCACGAGCTACGTCTTAGATGTCAGATACTGATGGACACATGTTCAAACTCCACAGTAAGTAGAACCTCCCATTGGAGAACATTTAGAAAGTACAGCTTCTGGCTGGAATGGTAGGGTTAAGTGAACCCCAAGCTCTGGACATAAAGAACCTGCCAAGGTGAGGTAAGATTCCCACTGCATCGTTTTGGCTGTGCCATCCTCGGGTCTTTTCTGGTAAATGTATTTCTGGGGAGGCTGGCACTCCAGGCACCCATGATGCTTTGCAGAAGTACTCACAAAACAAACCCCACCAGCCTTTGCCTACCTTTCCTGGTTGGTTGCATTGTACAAAATTAGCTCTCAGCTCATGGCATGGGTCTACCTCTGACGGTCCAGAAACCACCAATCAAGTGATCACACTGCCCCAGTTCTGTCACCGTGATTTAATTTTCTGTGGGATGCTAGTCCCTTCATGATAATTACATTGCTTGTTCATGTATTTGTGTATCAGCTTCTTGTTGTCATTGGAGCCAGAGGTTCTATCTCGTTCATTGCTGTCTGATTCCCGAGCCTACCTACATCTGTGCGTGGTGCACAACAGGCCTCTGTGTGTGTGAGTGTGTGTGTGTTTGGAATGACGTGATGTGACCATGCGTCTCCATGTGGTGTAGAAGCCAGGGGACAACCTCGGGCGCCACCCACCTTCTCTGTGCCCTGGTTTGCTGATGTGGCGAGGCTGACTGGACAATGAGCCCAAGAGACCCATGTGCTTTTACCTCCCCAGCTCTGAGATTACACACTCGTGCCATACCTGAAGTTTTTTTTTTTTTTACATTAGCTCTAGGGATCTAAGTGTGTTGTAGAACACCATCCTCTGAACACAGTATCCACCATCTTCAGAACAGCTGCAACTACTTAACCCCCCTGAGCCTAGCCTGCTGACTGTTGACCTTCCCTCATAGAAGAGGGGTGGAGAGAGTCATTCCCTTAACCCTGCATCTCCTGGCCATTAGTATGTGATTATCTCCTAATTTCATGTGACTCTGGAGATGAAAATTTGTCGCCTGTGGAAGATTCATTGAAGTGAGAGGACTCCATCTGTGTAACTCTGATTAAGTCATCATCCATGCTGGGGCCAACCTTTTGGTGGTATTGCTGCTTTTGGGGGGTCATCTATGTTTCTGTGAGTCATCCCTCCAATATGCTCTGTAAGCAAGCAATAAACTCGTTCCTTGAAGTGCAATTTGCTGGACACTACTTTGGTGGGAAAGGGTTCCCACACTTGGTGGCAAGGTCTGTGCCAGGCTGGAGTTTCTAGGGAAACGCTGTGTGTGTGTATGTGGAGGCCAGAGGTGGACATCAACCATCGTCCCTGATCACTCTCCACCTTGAATCTAGAGTGTACAAAATGGCCTTGTCTAGCTCGCCAGTTTGCTCTAGGGATCCCATCGCTGCCTGCCGTGTGTTAGGATTGCAGGTGGCTGCTACACCTGCCTGGCTTTTCTGTAGGCGCTGGAATCTGAACTCTGGTCCTCATGCCTGTGGACAAATAAATGCTTTACTCGCTGAACCCTGTCCCACCCCCCAATTATTGGTATTTAATACACCAGCTGGGTCTTAAAAACCCTGAGTGCGGCTGGCTTGCTTCCTCCTTTTCCTTAGCATCTCATGGCTTGATGAGATGGAAAGTGTGTATAATTTGTAAGTATGCGTGGACCCTGGGACTAGCTTTAATAGACCCCAAATCCACCTAGATACAGCCCTAGCCAGAAGCCAAAAAATAGACTAAAGTCTCAGGAATCTGCTCAGAACCTCCCGAGCTCGAGGGAGACCAGCCTGGGGTCTGTTTCCTTTGTGTTATCTGACAGGCAGGCATGCTTCTGGTGTCTGTGTTGAGGCAGACCAGGAGGGAATGTAGTGTGGGGCAAGGACATTTGTGGTTGGTGACTTCAGTGAGGAGGCAGGCTGGGAAGAGGGGAGTGGGGTGTGAGCAGATACCGGCAGGAGGAGTCACACTAATTAGTAGGGGCTTCAGAATGATTGAATGATTACTTAATGCGCTGGAAGGAATCTCATCTGCCGAGAGGCACCCTCTGCTCAATGCATCCTAACAAAAGACAGCAGCCCGTCGTGCAGGCGATGGAGGAGGTGCCCAAATTAAAAGGAAGCATGGCCTTTGTATAGCACCCTGTTCATTTCTTCTCTAACTTCAATTCTCCGACTGGCTTGTGCTCATCAGGAGCTTTGTAGACTGTATACTTTAGCCTAAAAATTCCACTCTGGGTTAACTGAGGGGCTGGACAGGGCTCCTCGGTTACATTCAGAGCCAGGTAGGGTAGGACCACTTTCTGAGGTGTCAAGGGCAACCCTTAAAAATGTTGCAAACAGCATTATGACTACTGTTTATAGGCCAGAATTTCATGAACATTTTTTTCTAAAAGATTTTTTTTTTTGGTCCCTATCAACAAGTTCATTTCTTCTTAAACCTCATGTGTAGGTCTCTTTTCAGTAGCATGACTTTTAAACAAATACACATTGCATGGCTTGCATAGGCATGTTGCCATTTACTTACTATAAAGCAATCCATTGAATTTCAAAGCGGAGGTTGTAGGGGCTTGAAAGATGCCCAGTGGTTAAGAGCACTTTTGCTGCTCCTTCAGAGGACCAGAGTTGAGTGCCCAGTGTCTACACTGAGCTGCTCACAACTCCAGCTCCAAGGGGTCTGATGCCCTCTTCTGGCCTCTGAAGGCATCCATATGCATATGTGTGTGTACAAAAAGGCACAATGCATACCCATCGAAAAGAAAAAAAAAACCTAAAACTTCCTAATGAATTCTTTCATTTTGAATTGTCAAGTGGATTTAATTTGGATGTATTAACTTATAGGAAAAATTCCTAGAAAGGAAAGCTTATGAAGAATTAGTTTTAAATTTTAATTTTTGTCATGTAATACTCGTTTGTTCTTAGAAAAGTAACTAGTTGTTAAATTAATGAGGTTTGGGCCAGTGAGATGGCTCAGTGGGTAAGGGTGCGTGTCACCAAGTCTGAATACGTGAGTTCAATCCCCAGGAAGCTGTAGAAGAAACTAGCTTCCACGAGTTGTCCTCTGACCTCCACATGGGTGCTGAGGTTTGTGAACGCACATGCAAGTGCACACATGCATGCACACATAGACACAGATGTTTAAAAATAATTAGTGAGGCTTACTTGTTATATGATGCAAGATAACACCTGAACCTTTTGAATATTCATGATACAAACCTGGGTTCCATAACGATTAACTCCTTTAGGCATGTTTGCATATCTGATATCTTTTAAACACTCAGGAAAAAGGTTCTGTTTTGTAATTTAGATTTACACTGGCTTTAGAGTGACAGATTCAATTTTGAATTTTCTTTGAATTAGAGATTTGACATCATTTCTAGTTTGCTTTAAAAGTTAAAAATTGCCGGGCGGTGGTGGCGCACGCCTTTAATCCCAGCACTCGGGAGGCAGAGGCAGGCGGATCTCTGTGAGTTCGAGGCCAGCCTGGTCTACAAGAGCTAGTTCCANCCAACATAGATTCATCTATAGAGTCAATGCAATCTCTATCAAAATATCAATAACAGTCTTCATAGAAATAGAAAAGTATTCTAAAAAAATAAAAAAAAAAAATAAAAATAAACTAAAATTAGAGCCAGGCAGTGGTGGTGCACACCTTTAATCCGAGCACTCAGGAGGCAGAGGCAGGCGGATCTCTGTGAGTTCAAGGCCAGCCTGGTCTACAAGAGCTAGTTCCAGGACAGGAACTAAAAAAGCTACAGAGAAATCCTGTCTCAAAAATAAAAATAAATAAATAAATAAATAAATAAATAAATAAATAAATAAATAAAAGTTAAAAATTGTATATCTCCCTTGATGTGTTGCAGCAACTTTTGGGACTTATGCAGTGGTCCCTGTCATCACAGAGTCCTGTGAGCAAGAAGCTAGTCTGTGGTCAGCCAGCAGTGTGGCTCTTCATTGCAACGTGGTCCTGATGCTGACGTTGCAGCTAGAGGTTTGCTTGGGCATCTGCTTGAGTTGGAAGCAGCTCGGAAGGATGGCTGAGGGACTTCAGGGAGAATCTCTGGACAGTTTTATTTGATCAGCAGGAGTCAGAAGTAGGGTGGTTTTATTTACTTATTTGCGTATGTTCACTGTACAAAATAATGGACTTCTTGATGATATTTTCATGTCTATATTATATTTGATCTTTTTGATCATTTTTAACTCTCTGTTGTCCTCTTTACCTCTTCTCTTAGCAAACCCTTTTTTCTTCACAGATAACAAATAGCCTCCTTTCTATTTTCATACCTTCTTTTTTTTTTTTAACGTGTCTAGATAGCTCATACAAGAAAGTATGTGATGTTCTGTTGTTTGAATTCTGGCTTATTACATTTGACATGGTGATCGTTAGTTCTGCCCACATTCCTACAAATGACATAATTTCATTTTTTTTTTTTTTCCTTTTGAGACACGGTTTCTCTGTATAACTTTGGTGCCTGTTCCTGGAATTCATTCTGTAGACCAGGCTGGCCTCGGACTCACAGAGATCCTTCTGCCTCTGCTTCCCGACTGCTGGGATTTAAGGTGTGCACCACCACCTCCTGGCTACAATTTCACTCTTAAAGCTGAATAAAACTCCATTGCACATATGGGCCATGTTTTATCCTTTCATCTGCTGGTGGGCTCCTAAGCTGCTTTTATAATTTGCCTGTGGGACGAGAGATTGCTTCGGTAATACCCCTCAAGTGCGCTGAGGTCCTTTGGGTGTGTCCCTTTTGAGGGGTGCAGCTAGATCATGGGACAGCCCTGTGTTTAGTTTTCCCGAGGTTGCCTTTTTCTTAATGAAGGTGCCTTAGTTAGGGTTTCTATTGCTGGAGTTACAGACTGCTGTGAACCACCATGCAGGTGGGGATTCAAATGTAGGTCCTCTGGAAGAGCAGCCAGTGCTCTTAGCCACTGGACCAGCTCTCCAGCTTCCAATTTACATTCTCCGGCAGACTTCGTGTTAAATGACTCATTTAAAAGTGTTTTACTTAAGCCTTATAATAACCCCAGCAGGCAAGTGGTGTTATCCCTGTTTTACAGATTGGGAATCAGGCTTAGAGGAATTAAGTCATTTGTATAAAGCCACACAGTAGTGTTGGAAGACAGGCTGGAGAGACTGTACTGCTTTGATCCCGGGGGTGGGGTGGGGGGACCAGGTAGCTTTCTGGGTCCACAACTGAGTGGCAAGCAAACTGTATATGTCTGTTGTGTATTTGTGAGGGGTTTCTGTATCTTCCCTGGGAAGCGAATCTTTGGACATGAAGGCCACTGTACCTACCTCTACTCTAGCCTTTGGTGCGGATTTGAAACCTTTGGGTTTGGTACAGCCTGGCTAGATTTGGAATTCTTGGTCAGCTGGGGAGAAAAGTCAGCAGCTCAGGTAATATTTCTGAAAATATTCTTGCTGCAATGTTTCTATAGTTTTGTCTTGCTTCAGCTTATGTGACCTGAAGGATTGCTCTTCCTCAGAAATAGCACAGAATCTCTGCAAGAAGTATCCAGGACGTTTGTCTTATTAGTGTGACTCTATCAAAGAGATGATCTTCATGTTTGTGCCGGGTTAGTATTCTGGAATCTTGTTTGGATAAAGGCAGTGTGTGTGTGTGTATGTGTGTATATATATATATATGTGTGTGTGTGTGTGTGTGTATATATA
>NW_026067907.1:3704420-3811621 GCF_014885135.2 Alexandromys fortis
TTTTTTTTTTGCCTTTTCCTAATTTCTGTGGATGATGAGCACTTCTTTATCTTTCTTTTTTTGTGTGTTTTTGTTTTGTTTTTTTTGAGATGAGGTTTCTCTGTAGCTTTGGAGCTTGTCCTGGAACTCGCTCTGTAGACCAGACTGGCTCTAACTCACAGAAATCTGTCTGCCTCTGCCTCCCGAGTGCTGGGATTAAAGGCGTGCACCATCACCAAGGGGCAGTTTATAGTTTTAACCCTTGTTTTCTTTTATTTCACCCTATGCTGATGATCAGTCAGCAGCAAGGAATACTTCTGCTGAGCTGCTTCTCAGTAATGACCTGAGTGACCTTCCAAGTGTGGTCGGCACAGACTTGAGTTTCTCAGACTCAGAGCAGAGGGGATTTTGATTTTTGTGTGTGACTGACTATGAAATACAGGGCCTTGTGCACGCTAGCAGACACTAATCACCAAGTCCTCAAAGTTTTTAAAAAAAATGATTATTTGAAGTTTTCACCCATGTGTGTGATCTGTCCTGGTCACACCTGTCACTGACCCTCTGCCAGGCTCCTCATCCCCACGTATACCCCTCTTCCTACCTCGTCTAGATTCAACTTTCATGCCCGTTTATATTTTGCTCTGTGACCCACTGAGTTGAATCAGGGGCCGCCTCTACAGACATGGGCATGGAGCTGTCCATGGGAGCATGGGGGTCACAGGGACTTCCTCCCCGCCAGAAGCCCCCCATTGTCAATAGCTCCCCTGCGCAGGCTGTTTCCCATCAGCCTCTCTCTTATCCACGACTGAACGTTGGGCCCAGCCTTGTATAGATTTGATGCTGGCACCCACAGCTTCTGCAAACTCACGAGTGCTATGACCTCATTTCATGGCTGTCCTCTCCATCGCCTGGCTTTTTATTCTTTCTACCCTCTCTCCCATGACCAGACTTTATTCTATTCTAGAGGAATTTCTACACCATATTTTATCATTTTCTCCCTTCCATGTCTCCTCCAATCGAGGCAGAAGCCCTCATGAGCATGCCTTTGTGAACATGTGTGCTCCCACAGTGTAGAATATTCATATGCTTGATTACAATCAGGACGACAAGCTTCATTTAGTCTCGACTGGGCATTTAAGCAAAACAGTGTTTTTCATGGCCTGACATGTGTGAACACATATGCCATTCACTCCCACCTTTTATTAAGAAAATTTGCAAAATTTTTCTGAATACAAAAAAGATCAAAAGAGAACCACATAGTGAGAACCATCAACTTGCCACTTAAAGTCTGTGATCGTTAGCATTTCTTTGATATTTGCTTTTAGCTATACTTTTGCATTATGTGCTTCTGAAGTAAAAACTTCCCGAGTAGCAATTTGCGTGCTTCTTGGGGATCATTGCCAAGGAGTTTAATTTTAGATGCTTGTTAACACATATGCCCTGTTACACCATCTTGAATTGGAGCAGGAAAAAGATGATGCCTGGCTTTCTGATTTGAAAATTTGCTGGATTTTGGAATTCAGGGATGGAGACCTAAATAGAGAGTATTTTATCGAAGCTTCCGTGTCTAAGGAACTTGAAGATCTGTCTTACATCATTTGAGACCCTGGTGACTTTGTACACACTCAGAGCTAAAGTTAGTGGGGTGAATTCAACAATAAAAATGCAGCCAGACATTGCAAGCACACTCGAAGTGTCTGGTCATAGTTGACAGTGACTCGTCACCACAGATCCTTCTGACATTAAAGGGATGTACTTACAATATGTACTACAAGATCAGAATCACTTTCCAATCTAGACGCAGGAGTAATACATAGATGCTCATGTGATTCCAGACAGGCGATTGTACTGACAGGGCGTCCACCCTTAGACGCTGCTGTGCCTTCCTTCTGGTAGAATGTTTCCCTTTGTACCTAGGAGTCTTCTCCTTGTCAGGGTTACTTGGAAGACGTTTTATTCCCCCACTCCAGGTTATTTATGTGTATGTGTTATTTATTTTGTCTTTGTGTGTGTGTGTATGTGTGTGAGGTGTGCACGTGGTGGGCGGAAGCGATGCATGTATCTGTGTGTCCCTGTCTGGAAGGCAGACATTGACTGAGACAGGGAAACTGAGCCTGGAGTTTATCATTTTGACTAGACTGACTAGCCACTGGACTCTCAGATTCGCCTATCTCCTCCATCTCCCCCCATGTAAGCACTGGGTTCCAGGCATGCTCTTTTATGTGGGCATTGGGGATCAGGTTCTCCTGCTCTGCACGCCCTTTGCCATCTCCCAGCCCTGCTCAATTTTTTTTTTTTAAGTGACAGACATGATGTAGCTAGATTTAGAGAACCAGCGGTCAGTGACTGTAGTGGTACTATTAGTCTTCCAGTATTTATCTAGGGCCTTTCAAAAACACACATTTGGGGAATTCTCAAGTTTTCTGTTCTGTGACTGGGCTGCTATGGCAACCTTCTTAGTCAGTCAGAGGCTGTGGTTACTTGGGTGTGTGTATCTTTGCTCCAGTGCTTGGTGCTGAGCAACTCTGTCACCTTATGCCTTCATTATGGCCTCTGTTACCTACCTAATATTTATATTTAAGAGAGTCTGTGACCCAGCCTAACTTTCAGCTCCTGACCGTTTCCCACCTCCGCCTCCGCCCCCCCCCAGATGCGGGGCTGTGGGTATGAATTACCACAGTGGGCTAAGACATCAGTTCAAAATACGGAGTGGAAGGAGGCTGGATTGGGTGATTTTGTTTTGTTTTTAAACCCACTCTACCAGCGTTAAAAGTTTTTGGCTCTGTATTAGTTTAATTTTTTTTTGTGGCAATTCTATTTGCTTTATAAATATTATACTGGTGACTTTATTCAATGTTTTTTTATTTGCCAATTTAGGTTAGGAAGCATCCCCTCAAGTGTGTGTTAAGCTATGTAAAATATTATTCTCAGTGTGGCTTTTTTTACGTGTCGATGCATACATGTCAATATGGTATGTTTTAAAATCCAAGTAAGAAATTAAAAGTCTGTCTGGACTAGAGTCAAATCTGATCCTTAATAACTCACCTATTGCATATTTAGCTCCACTCACCTATTGAAAAGTACCTGGATGTGCACACATGCCACAGCGCATGTGTGGTCAGAGGATGATGGACAGGTGTCAGTTCCCACCTCCCACCATGCTGAGGTTGGTGCTGTGCACTGCAGTCTAACTGGCCTGTGAGCTTTCTGGAGATTTCCCCCCCCACATCCTACTGTAGCAGTTCTGGGGTTACAGATGTACCCCACTGTATCTGCTTGTTTTACATGGATTCTAGGGTTTTCTATGTGCCAGCAAACAGTTTAAGTCACTGAGCCATCTCAACACACCGTACTACTTTTTGTTTGTTTGAGACCTGGTTTCCTTGTTTAGCTCTGGGTGTCCTAGAACTGCTTTGTAGACTAGGCTGTCCTTGAACTCACAGAGATCAGCCTGCCTCTGCCTAGGTTTAAAGTCCTGGGATTAAAGGCGTGTACCACCACCACCGTTCAGCTCCTGGTTACATTTTAGAAATGAAACTGTTTCCTTACAAAGCTCTCACCACACATTCAGGATGGGTTGTATGTCTGTATACTTAGAATGCATGTACCTTAAAAATGTAGGATTTTTATTCTTTCGAATATAGCCCCAGAAATTTAAACACTACCACAGAAGTGTAATTCTGTGCTGTTCAGCACCTAGTCAACACCAACAAAAATCTAATATAAAGATGACCTGAAAACATTGTATATTTTTAGGTTTAGTATCTCTCATCAAAGGTTGAAGTGAGGCTTAAAAACTCTACCTCTGCTGTGTAACTTTCATTTACAGTAATTTAACACATGTTATTGATAAAGTAGCTCCACATTTAGGTTATAAGGACTTTGAGTGTAAAACGCTATTGCCGCGCTAACTTGAAAACAAACAAACAAAACAAAAACACGATTCCAACAAGGCACACAGAATGAGGGTCTGTCTGATATTTTGCTAATCACAGCATCATCTTTAGGGCTGCTCTTGAGGCCCCGTTTGACGACCATAGCATTCCATCTGTGGTTTTGACCGCTTTCCCAAACACAAGGATGGTAGGTGTGTATTCTCAGTGCTCCAGGACCTTTACAACGAGCATAGAGCGGCTCTGGAGTGAGTAGGACTTTATTCTGCACGCCTTGCAGCCGGGCTCCTGTGGAGCTCCGGTGGTCATGGTGGATTGCCGGCCCAACAAGAGCCTAGTCATGGGCAGCCCAGTGTCTCCGAAGCGTGGTGGCAGGCCATCCTGGCTATTTACTCCAGGCAGTGTATGGAAAAACCACTTTCTGGTTAAGTCTGCCTCATACTGTTCCATCAATGGAAAAAATTGAACATGATGAGGGTGTGTAGCAAGCGAGCAGACAGAAATACATCCAGCATTGCACACGATCCGTTTTTAGCTCCTAACGGCTGAGCAGTTGAAGTGTTAGACACCGTTTCCTGGCTCAGCAGGGTGGAAGGAAGACAGACCATGGCTCCTAGCTGGGAGAAGGCTGCTACGAACAACTGGCCACAGCCACCGTTCTGACCAAGGTAGGGTCCTAACGATGTTTATTTCTGTCCTTCCGAGTTGAGCCAGTTCACCTGGGAGGTGGGTTTTTCCGGAAACTTTCCTCGGCAGCACACCCTCGAGTGCCGCCTTTGTCTCCCGTTAGTTTATCCTCAGACAGCACACGTTAGTGAACAGAAAGGAATTATTATCCGAAGGGACGGTGCACACATGCTCCCGGACGGCTCTGGGTGATGCGCGGCAGCTGCTGTAGAATGTTTTATGAACTGAAAATTCTCCAAGCCGATTTGTACAGGCTGTTTTCCCCCTACGATGTCTGAAGGAAGCGCCCATTTCTTAGTTTGATTGTGTTAAAACTATTATGTGACTGTTGCATATCTTTCCCAGTTGATGGGGGCGGGTAGTGGGAAGCTGAAGTGTGCCTCCAATTATATTTTGGCCATTTCCCATTTTTGTGTCAAATGCAGCTTTTAGCCGGGTAACGGTTTCATTTTCTAACTTGTAGTCTGCTGTTCACTGCTCAGTATTGTTTGTCCTTAGACTTGTCCTGGACTTTTGGGGAAAACAGAATCCATTGTAGTCTAGGTGGGGAGCCCTTGGTGTAAGCAGAGTGAGGGATCCAAGGGGTGGCATTCATTAAGGCTTGAACTCTGGGCAGACGCTGTCCCAGCCGAGGGCGTGTGCTGACAGCGGGGACAGAGAAACCCTAGCTCAGGTCCCTCTCGCTTGGCTTACCATTCATTTGGCCCAGCATGTAATTCTCAGAAAATTGGTGGGTGGAGAGACAAAAATAGGAAGATCTTTTGAAGTCATAACTTGGAAGTATATTTATAGGGGACCTGGGGAGTCCGGGTTCATCTGTATGGCTCCCGGAGCGTTTCCTAGGATGCTTTTGCCTTTTTCCGTGGCCTTAAGTCAGGGGTAGGGATTTCAACAGTCTTTTGCCTTTCTCTATGAATATGCTATGTGTGAGTGGGGTCGTTCAGTGAGAGTTCCTTTTTAGCTGTAGGAAAGCTGTCTTCCCGTGGGTGTGGTGGGCACCCCCAGTCCATCCTGTCCTTCATAGACATGTCTTTGGGAGGGTGGAGGCGTGGGGGTGACGTTCAGGTCAGTTATACCCACAGAATAATTAGTCTCATTGTTGGTTCCTCTTAATGTCAGAAATCTTGCTCAGACGGAGAAGGGGGAGCAGTGCAGAGTGGGGATTCTCGGTCCCTTTTTCTGCTGAGTTGGACACTTGGCACCGGCTTAGGTTTTCATAGGCTCACAGGCAGATGCCAAAGCTGCAGAGCCCAGTGACTCAGGCCCACGGCTCCAGCTTAGCGAGTATCGCGAATACATCCAGATAAAACCATCAGCGATGGTTACAAGTCTTCTCAGGCCATGCTTACGGGGAAAAGACGTAACTACAGAATGAATGAATGAATGAATGAATGAGTGAATGAGTGAATGAATGAACGAACCCGGAATTCCTCTTTAAGTACCCGAGGTACTTCCGCAAACTTGTGCAGGCCTTCCAGGATTCCCTGTTCTGTGGAGTTCACCTACGTGGCGATAATAAATTGATTTATTGTGATCTGCACCTCAATTGCTAGATTTCTTAGAAAATTATTTCCTTTTTATAGAACATTCTGAGAGCCGAGGTCGTTTTGTACCTATTTTTACTTTTTAAAGAAATAGCATTTTCTCCTTGGAAGTTGGATGTGTCTTAGAGACAGGCTGCTTTGTGAGAGCCAGAAAAGGTAAGTATTTCTGAGAAGAAGGACTTATGGAATTAATAGGATCAAAGGAAGCCATTGATATGGAAGAAAATAAAAGTGATGCTGCAAACTACAGGGGGCCAATAATTGGATTTTAATAGCAGTGGTTGGGTAGTATTTTTTTTTTTTTATTATTACTCAGTCTTGCTTAGGGACCTATAGGAATAGATGCCCATAGTTCTGTCTGGGTATAATTTTATTTTCTGTAGTTCTGGGGTTAGAATCCAGGGTCTCTTGCATACAGGCAAGTGCTCTGCTATTGAGCTACCTCCCCAGTTCCCCAGTGCTCCTTAAAACAGGCTAACAGGTGTTAGGAAGACTTCACCGTGTCCCAAGGATCTATTTTACATTCTTCCTCGATGCTCCCCCCACTTTCTCTCTATAGTCTTTCCAAGTCTTTTTGGTGTTGTTGTTTTGTTTTGTTTTTTTGAGACATGGTTTCTCTGTGTAGCCCTGGATATCCTAGAACTCGGTATGTAGACCAGGCTGGCTCCAAACTCAGCCTCTGCCTTCAGGGGCTGGGATGAAATTGTGGACAAAGTGTTGAGCAGAGCCTGGCTTTCCCCGTTCTTTGTAGGCATAGTTACAGAGACACAGAGCTGAAAATGAATCTTAGATAGTTTTATAAACTGGAAAAACAACTGAATCCGAAGATCCGAATGGCAGAGGAAAGGAGTTAGGGGTCAGGATATCTTCTTCGCTCTATCCTCACACTATTTTAAAACTGGGGACTCCCTGGTGTGTCCGTGTCTGTGTATCTATAGTAAGTTAGTAATGGCCTCCGTGTACACGCATGTGTTCGTACAGGCACACATTTCGCACGCTCACATGCACCTCTGTTTCCTTACTCCTCTCCTCCTCCTGCTCCTTCTCCCTCTTTTCCATCTCCCCACAAATCCCTCCAGTTTAGGCAGACTTACACATCTATGCAGAGGAAGGATTTCTGCCTTTTCAATTTTCACACAGGTCACAACTCTGCTCGAACCATGGCCTTCATCTTTGTACTGTTGCTGCGGAGAGCTTCTGCCTCACACAGTCACCCTAACCTGTTTGGCAAGGTGGTGGTGGCAGACATTCTTGTACCAGTCCAGTCCCGTGTCAGCCTTTGATTAGGAGGTGGCATTTCTTTTTCTTTGCGTTGTGGTGGCTGTTTGCCCTTGTTCTATAAAGACAACAGATATTCAGAGCAGTAGGAGGCAGAGGCAGGCAGATCTCTGAGTTTGAAGACAGTCAGGGCTACACAGAGATACCCTGTCTTGAAAAGCCAACAACAACACACACTCACATACAACATACACACAAGGAAAAAAGGATTCATTTTTGCTCATGGTTTTTATATCTGAGAAATCCAGGAGCATGACACAAAGAGACAAGGAGCAGGCAGATTCGCTTCACGGCAAGATTTTCTTTTTTTTCTTTTAAGATTTTTTTTTTATTATGTATAGTGTTCTGCCTGCATGTATGCCTGAGGGCCAGAAGAGGGCACCAGATCTCATTACAGATGGTTGTGAGCCACCATGTGGTTGCTGGGAATTGAACTCAGGACCTCTGGAAGACCAGCCAGTGCTCTTAACCACTGAGCCATCTCTCCAGCTCTCACAGCAAGGTTTTCTCACCGTAACAAATTCCCTTTTGCTATAGTGAGACACCCTTCATACCTGGAAGAATTAGAACAATCTGGGGAGAAGGACCTGGGGCTGAATGATGGACATAATTTCTAGGTCCCACTTTCCCAAATACCGGATATTGACAAATGAAATTTCAACATGAATTTTGGAGGGGACAAACCACAGAAGGCAGGAATGTTCCTCGTCATGTTTTAGTTGGAAGACGTCCCCTTGCTTTCTGGGTCAACATTAGAATATCAGTCGGGTTTCTCCCGTATGAATTTAAGGCTTCAGACCTTCTGAGCACTCACAGACTCTGGAGGTTGGAAGGCTGAAATCCAGGTACATCAAGGCCGTACTCCTTCCGAGACCCAGGGAAGAGCCCTCCCTTGGCTACCTCAGCTTCTGGTGGGGGCCAGTGCCTCCTGGTATCCTTGGTTTGAAGCTTCGTGACTCCAGCATCTGCCTCTGCTCCTTGGTCTCATTCTGATGGTCTATTTGGGCTGTGCCAGTTCTTTCCCTGGCAGTTGGCACTACAGCAGGGACAAAAAACAGAGTCATGGGCTGGGGTGTCGCAAGGCAAGGCCCTTGGGAAAAAACAGTTTACGTATAAAGTGGTGGACCAAGTTATCGCCTAACACTCTATCAGACGGCTATGGATAAAGTTGATGTCAGGAATCCTCCGCAGTCACTTTCCTGTCTTGTTCACCGAGACGAGGTCTCTCAGTCAAACCCAGAGCTCAACCAATGTGGCTAGTCTTTCTAGTCGCTTTGCTCTGGGGATCCTACCTGTATTTCCGAGACTGGAATTACAGGCAGGTAACCACTCCCACCTGATGTTTACGTAAACTCTTGGCCCTCTTGTTAGTATGGTGAGTGCTCTAACCACTGGGCGATCTCCCTGGTTTTTATTTACTTAAGTTTTCTAATTCCTTTAGTTAGCATGCAAATTAAAGAGTTTCATCGTAGCATCCATACATTTAACATTTAACATTGTATTTGGTTCTCCACCTGGTGCCCTCTTCCCGGTCCCCTACACTTGCTGGTCTCATTTTTGCCCCTGTTGAGTCCTCCCTCTTTCAGGTCATGGAATATTTTTCTTCATCCCCCTCCCCCCTCCACTGCTCTATTACCTTTATGGGCTTTTCCTTGTCTCCTTGACCCCTTAGTGTTGGAGTCCCTTGGCTTCTCCTTGCTGCATGAGGCAGAGCTCATCCAGCTTACCATCTTCCCTTGCCTGACTACGGCCTTACATATCCAGCTACCCCACTCAACATGGTCACGTTCCTGTCTAGTGGCAACACTCAAACCCAACATGTCCAGCATCAATTCCCTAATCTTTCATGTTATCCAGCTTCCCTCTGCTGTGACAGGAGGGACAGGTGTTTTGGGGGTTTGTGACAGCAGCAGCTTCAGTCTGGGTTTGACTGACGGTTGTTTTGGGACCTGTGATGAGGCGGTATATCATGGTGGAGAGCATCATGGTACAGTGTGGCCCACCTTGTGGCAACAGGGAAGAGAGAAAGCAAGATCTCAGGGTCCCAGTAGCTCCTTAAAGGCACCCATCCCACTAAGGCCATATCTCTTCACAGTTTATCTCCTTCCGGATGTGCCAAGGGCTGGCAACTAAGGCTTTAATCTATGGGGCTTTAGGGGATTAATTTTCACAGTGTTTCAATCTGTATTGCAGGCTGACCTTTAGCTCTTGATTCTCCCGCCTCAGCTTTACCAGTTCTGGGATTACAGGCATGTGCCGCCATACTCAACCCTGTGTGGATATTTGAGGTCAAAACTGTAACACACTTCCCTAGTCTGCTCTATTCTGCCTGCCCTTTCCCTCTAGTGACCTAGACTAGTCTTGGGGTTGTCCTAGCATCTCTTTTGGCTACGTCTCTCCAACGTATGTCCTGTCTTGTCTCACCGTATCCAATGTCTGTCCCCTCCTCAGCCCCACTCAGCTGCATCCTGACCTTTCTCACCTGATTCCTGACCCTGGCTTAGCGTGTCTGTCTGCCTCTGCTTGTCTTGGCAGTGCAGGTGCCTGTAAGCACCCATGAAGAGCCCTCTCTGCCATCTGATTGTAGCTCAGTGTCAATGCGAATAATCCCAGTGCTTTGGATGCCTCTCCCAGCTGCACTCTCAGCTTCTCAGGCCTCATTGCTCCCTCTGTGTTGCTCTTTGCTCTCTTTGCTCCTCTGCTTCAAACCCATTTGCTTTACACTCTCCGTCCACTGCGATGCCCTGTCCTCCCTTCCTCTTTCCGTAAGCTGAATGCTCTGTCCTCCCTTCCTCCTTGTCTCTTACCGTCCTCCGGGATGCTCCATCCTCCCTTCCTCCTCATCTCTTTCTGTCCTCTGGGATGCTCCATCCTCCCTTCCTCCTTGTCCCTGGGCACCTTTGGTTTCACCATCATTGTCCTGAGGTTTGCTACTGTTTCCACTCTGAAAGGGAAACCTGGGAGTTAAATGTGCTTTTTAAGAAGATGGAGTAATTCCAGGAACATTTTGAATTACTTTGATGCGGTGCCATGTTTAATGACTTGAATCATTGCCGTGACATAATACCAGATAAAAGCAACTTAAGAGAGAAAGATTTTTAGGCTTACAGTTCCTGATGTGGTCCATCATGGTAGGGATGGCAAGGCAGTGAGAGTGTGAGGCGGCTGGTCACTGGCGTTGTAGCCAGGAAGCCGAGAGTGATGAATTCCGGTGCTCAGCTCTCCTCCCTTTTATTCAGGCCATGGTCCCACCATGTGGGACAGCTCCAACCACAGTGAATGTGGGTCCTCTAATCTAGACAACCCCTCACAGGCACGCCCAGAGGCTGGTCTTCTAGGTGACTCTAGAGCCTGACAATTTGGCAGTTAGTATTAAAAAATGATGAGAAAGATCCTGGTTTAGGGTGGAGAGATGACTCAGAGGTTAAGAAGACTGGCTGTTCTTCCAGAGGTCCTGAGTTCAATTCCCAGCAACCACATGGTGGCTCACAACTATCTGTAATGAGGTCTGGTGCCCTCTTCTGGCCTGAAGGCATACATGCAGACAAAGCACACTATACATAATAAATAAATCTTAAAAAAAAAAAAAAGATACTGGCTTGATTCCTACTTTTTCTCCCCCCCCCCTTAGTGATCTTAAGCAAACCATTTAACCCTTGGAGACTTAAATTCCTTTTTCTATAAAGCAAGGACAATTGTGCGAGTTAATAGTGAGGGCTCTTATTTCCCATGGATCGTTGACACCAAGCAGCATCTGCAACATGCTAAATTCTTCCCACTCCTCCATATATCCATAGGCATTGAGTTTCAAAACATTTCAATCCCTATGCAATTTTAACAAATTAAGGTTAAATACTTTTTTTTTTTTTTTGTACTTTCTTGAGTCAAAGCCTCAAGAATTCCAGGCCACCCTTGGATTTGCAAACAAGCTGAGGGTGACCTTGAACTCTTGACCTTCCTACTTTTGCCTCCCAAGTCCTTGCAATTTTAGTCGTGGGTTACCATTGTCTAGCTAAACCAGCAACCTTAAAGTGGACTTACTAGTCCTGTCTGCCCCCCCCCCCCCCCCGCCCCCAAAGTTTGAATAAATCGTTGGGTAAACTCTTAGCAGATTTGTGTGTAATCACAGGCATTGAGAGAAGTTGCCGTGAAGTTTTTTGGGGAACTCGATCCAGTTAGCTGATGACTAAATGACTTTTGGGGTAACTTGCCATGGTTTTCTCTGGCTACATGGATCGAGCTCCCATGACAATGTCTTATTTTTTCTTAAGGGTAACTTAGACAGTAGCCTTCAGATAGAAACCTAGTAAAAGTGAACCCTGAAGTGGGGCCCTGCCTCCAGTTAAAGTAGAATGGTCACGCATTTACAAGGGTACGGGACACACCTATTTACACGAAGGGGAAAATGTGTGGTTTGTGCCCGTTCATTTTTCAGGTTTAAATGGAACATTGTATAATGAAGAAAGACTTTTGCCAAGAATAACTTGGTGGAATCACTGGAGCGTATTTTAGTTGTAAAATGTGACTGAGGCTCAGGGGTTCGACGTCTGCTTTCAATTTCCTGAGGCACGTGTCTTATCCATGGGTCTCTGCAGCCAGAAATAAGGAAGCCAATGGTTGCAGCCCAGCAGTCCAAGTCCCCGCGCTGCCTGTATTGTGGGGTGAAGCCTGGGTGCTGCTTGCAGGAACCAAGCTTGCTTTTGTAGAGCAACTCAAGCAGAGTGAACAAAGAGAGGATATTTAAAAGTCGGGCTGACAGTTTTGACTGTGGAGGTCATAAGTTATAGAGGAGAGCCCATGAAACCCATGTTAACTCTTTAGAATATTTGGTTGTGGCTCCTGCCCCTGAACAGCACAAGGTCTTGGGGGACTGGAATGTAGGGGAGAATTTGGATGGTACTGATGGAGACCCGGGAGGAAGGGTAAGGTAGGATGAACATTAATATGTTAAAAACAAGCAAATGCTAGGGGGTGGGCCGCTGGCAGAGCGCTTGCCTTACAAGCCTGACGACGACCTGCACTCAATCCCAGGACCTTCAAAAGCAAAAACATCAATTAGAAAAGCTTTTTAAAAAAACAAAACAAAACAAAAAAAAAAAAACAAAGCAAAACACAATAACAGTGTGGTATGTGTGGGCAATCTCGGTGCTGGAGAGGTAGAGACAGCTGGATCCCTGTGACTCCCTGGTCACTCAGCCTGGCCTGCTCTGCTAGTTCCAGGCCAGTGAAAGAGAATTCTCAATGAGAATACAAGGTGGATGCTGTCTGAGGTACAGCAGTTTGGGGTCCTTTGGTTTCTGGACCCAAATAAGACATATGCATGCTCACCCACACAGACAAATGCACTTATACACAAGCAAAAAGAAACACACACACACACCACACACACCACACACACACACACATACACCGCCGCCGCCACCACCACCACTAAAACACAACACTTGAAAGTGCCTGGCTGGAAAACAAGACCTGTTGTGATAATTCTTAAAGGAAGATGTTTTCTCCTTATCAGGGCTATTTCATTCAATTCTATGATTTTGCCTGAAAGGATTTTTTGTTGTTTAATCCCTGAGCTGTTTTCGGTTCCTGTGATGGTTCAGCTGTAGCCAGCCACTCGATTTAGTTGGCATTCGCAAACATACCAGCAATATTTGTGGGATGTGGTCTGCGCGCTGCTGGAGTTGTGTGTTCTCTATTGCTGCTCCGTGTGCCTCATGCCTGTAATCTCCCTCCCATCCCACACAGGCTGACAGTTGCTCTGAAAAAGGGATCCCATTGCACTCTGTCTGCTTTCCTTGAAGCACTTTGCAGGAATCCTGGAAAGTCTCCAAGCCATTCCTCCCGACTTGCTGAGTGGAGCAATTTATGTCCTTTCCCAAGAACACATCTTTTCCTGTCAGTGCCGCCCTGGAGAGGCACCCTGCGTGTCTCTGAATGGGTCCCTTCAGGTGTATCTGGGCTTGGGGTGGTGGACACTTGATTGCCAAAGCTCCCCCAGCTGCCTCTTTCTCTTTGCTTCCTCCCCGTTGCCTTCTCTTTCCTACTCTGTCATTGACATACAGAGAACCCTCAGTTTTCGGTTCCCGCCTTCCTTTCTCCTCTTCCTTTATCTGAGGGGTCCCACTCAGCCTCTGAGCTGCAGTTAACTTTCTTACCAAGCCTTCCCTGACTCTTAAGAATTTTCATATCCATTTGCAGTTTCTCTGATGTTAGAACTCAAAGGAATGAGGACCACAGACTTGACCTAATTTAATTTAAAAGGGATTGCCCCTTTCTTGTCTGGCTCCTACTTGCAGCCCAGGTGTTTGTCTTGGGTGATTTACTTTCTGAGTTTTTGGAGACTGTTTGCTCTGGTTTTCCAGAGTAAGTCTTCTTAGTAGGCCCGTGTGGTAGTTAATCTGGACTGTCAATTTGATTAAGGATCAGTTGGGAATTTAGTAGCACGCACCTGTGGGATTCCATCTGAGGGTTTTTCAGGGACAGATCATGGGGATACTGGCCCAATTTGAAGAGATTACTGGGAGGTTATAGGATCCCCTCTCTGCCTGGCCACTTGGTGTGCATTCTTGTGTGGATAATGTCTGTCCACGGCCTCTTCCTGCCAATGGTCTACTTCCTGCCTACCATACAGTGAAGAGCCTCTGCTTGTACCACCATGCTACGCTCCCATGCTACAGGCCTAGACACAGGTATCCAAGTGACACAGACCCTTTGAAATCATGAGTAAGGTAATTGACACACAGGGACTGTCACCTTTCCACCCTGTCCTGAACAAGCTGGAAACTTTTCTCTTACTCCATTAATGCTTCAGTCATGTGTGGATTCGGCAAACTACAGGATACCTGAGTCTTTAGATTTGCTATTTCCCATTACCCTGCCTTCCCCCCTCCTTGTTTTGATAATTATTCATATACTTTATTATAATAAATATATGTACCATGAGGAGAAAATACTCTTTAAGGTTTATGACATAGCTTTTCCCCCTTTCCTTTCTCTCTTCCTTCTCTTCCGCCCCCCCCCCCCCTTTGAGACAGGGTTTCTCTGTGTAGTCCTGGCTGTTCTGGAACTCATTATGTAGGCCAGGCTCTTTGAACTCACAGAGATCCTTCTGCCTTTGCCTCAAGAGTACAGGGACTAAAGGTGTGGTTATGATGCTATATGACATTTGTTGTTGTTGGTGGTGGTGGTGGTGGGTTTTTTTGTTTGTTTGTTTGTTTTTCAAAACAGGATTTCTCTGTAGTTTTGGAGCCTGTCCTGGAACTAGCTCTTGTAGATTAGACTGGCCTTGAACTCAGAGATTCTCCTTCCTGTGCCTCCTGAGTGCTGGGATTAAAGGCATGTACCACTACTGCCCAGGGTTTTTCAGAATACTAGACAAACAGATTTATCTATGCATTTTACCGATGTTTCACAACCCAGTATATAAACAAGTACCAGACATATTGTATCAGAACCCAGTATATAAGCAAGTATCCAGACACATTGTATCAGAACCCAGTATATAAGCAAGTACCCAGACACATTGTATCAGAACCCAGTATACGAACAAGTACCCAGACACATTGTATCAGAACCCAGTATATGAACAAGTACCCAGACACATTGTATCAGAACCCAGTATACAAACAAGTACCCAGACACATTGTATCAGAACCCAGTATATAAGCAAGTATCCAGACACATACTGCATACTGTAGTTTTATCTTTACTGGACACAATCTGCCATTATTTTTTCAATTTTCTGTTCTCTCTACTTTTTGCTGGGACTGATTCATTATGGAAACTTCATGACCCACCAGTGGGCTGAGATCCTAGTTTGAACAGCAATTCTGTGTGGATGCTGCAGATGTTAGGGTTTCTTACAAAGTAGGTGTGAGTTCTGTGACCACCCCCATACGATGAATGGGCTTAACTAAGGTGATGAACTGTGCCCCAGAGCTGGGTCATTGTCCCTGTGGAATTTATGACTTTCCCCCTGTTGGATGTCAGCCATGCTTGTCCACTGAGCTCAGTCTCCTGGGGCATTCAGTACTGCCCAGTGGCTGACCCTTTCATCTGTTCACCGCCCCCACCCACTGCCCTGGAAGGGAATTGGTGGGGTTCAACTGTGCTGCTCAGCTGAGAGGCCTTTAGCACAGCTTGTTTCCTTCCCACTCTGTTGGGAAAGATTACAAATTCCTGCAGAGACCAGATGTTCTTTTGCCTGCCTGTTTACCCGAATGAGTTCAAGTAGCCTTAGATTTAGAAACCGGTCCCTCAAGTCCAGGTACCTTTTGTGGTTCATTGACAAAAGATGACAGAAAAGGGTTTGGGCAATATTGGCTGAGTTTACATTTGGATCCTTTATAGACCTGAATGCTACTGGTGTGTGTGTGTGTGTGTGTGTGTGTGTGTGTGTGTGTGTGTCCCTTTCATGGAGATTTGTAGTCACACGTGGAATAGTAAAACATTAAGAATGGTCTTCTCAGCCTCAGCACTAGGGGCACACCGGACTAGACACTTACAGTGTGGAGCTGGTGTGCTGTCTGATGTTGACATCTGGCCTTGCTGCTACATGCCACCAGCATGACCTCATTCCTTTATGGCTGTGTCCTTGGAGGCCACAGCCTCCAACAGTATTTTGATCATGCTAAATGCTGTCTAGAGAGCAATCTCCCTGGCTTGCAATGACTGCTTTGAGGCATTAAGAGTTACCAAGTGAGTGATTGGGATTATTTGCTCACCTTTCAATCACAAGGATCTAATTTTTCAAGTTTTCAAGTGTGTGACTTGGGCCATTGTTTTGGGCATTTGATACCTCTTGTAAATTATGTTGTTTTATATACTATGATTATTTGGGGGGAATTGACCAAAATC
Source organism: Alexandromys fortis (assembly GCF_014885135.2). Lineage (NCBI taxonomy): Eukaryota > Metazoa > Chordata > Mammalia > Rodentia > Cricetidae > Alexandromys > Alexandromys fortis. Next base: position 3,720,661 of record NW_026067907.1, read on the forward strand.
ACACATACTACTAGTACAATTTAGGCAAATTATAAATTTGGTTTTTGGAGGTTTCTTTTTTTTTCATTTCCTTTCTCTTTCTTTCTTTCTTTCTTTCTTTCTTTCTTTCTTTCTTTCTTTCTTTCTTTTTAACAAGGAGAGGGGATTCAAGGCAGTGTTTCTTTGTGTAACAGCCCTAGCTGTCCTGGAACTGGCTCTGTAGACCAGGCTGGCCTCAAACTCAGAGAGATCTGCCTGTCTCTGCCTCCCAAGTGCTGAGATTAAAGGTGTGTGCCACCACTGCCCCGGCTTACAATTATAAATTTGTACATAAATATTGACAAGGTTTAATGGCTGATAATCAGTTACAGATCTGAAATGGCAGATGATGAAAGATTTGCCATCACATTACCCAAACCAGTTTACAGCAGAGGGAAATCATATTTTTTTTCAGGTGGTTTCACATAAATTTCCCCACCTGACTCAATCTACATGGTGGGCATGCTAGATATTTTTTATCTTTAGTTTGCAAATGGGAAAAATGAAATCCAGAAAGGACGACTATTTCTCCCAACATCTTAGATGCCATACCAGACCTAAGTCAGCCTTCCCCCAACTTTGATGATACAAACCAGACCAAATTCTGAGCCTTGTCTCCTGCATGGCTGAAACATTTCTGCCTGACCCAAATAAAAAGATGTCATCAGACCTCATGGTGGGTAGTGACAATGAGCCCCTATCTTATCTGGCTCTTGCTCTGACTGAGGGATTTGCCACTGGGCTGTGAAGAGCCTATGAGTCCAGCCTTCTAATCTCTCAGAAACTGTGGAGCCTGTCAGTGTCTGCTTGTGGTAGAACTTGGGATTTACTGTCTTGCTCAGCCCCCCAGCTCTGATCACCCCAGCATTTGGACCCAGCCCTTCTTATGGTCCCTCGACTCCCGGTCCCTCAGCACACTATCTACCCGCTGGCTTCTTCCGCTTCTCCATCTGGGCTCAGCTCAGCCCGAAGATGCAATAGTCCTGGTTTGTTTTGGTTATCTTCTCTCCTGCTGTAAGCCCTGCACTCCTCTGAGAACAGAGGCATTGGCCATCAGGGTATCTCACTCTGAAGGCAAATGACAATGAGGTAAGTCTTTTTTTAGTTTTTTCAAGACAGGGTTTCTCTGTAGCTTTGGAGCCTGACCTGGCACTAGCTCTTGTAGACCAGGCTGTCCTCGAACTCACAGAGATCCGCCTGCCTCTGCCTCCCGAGTGCTGGGATTAAAGGCGTGCGCCACCAACGCCTGGCTGAGGTAAGTCTTGTACTTCCTCACGGAAGATGTTTCTCTCTGGTAGCTCACCATGATTATTGTAATTTTGATTGCCTGTTTGTAAAGTTGTGTACATTTGCTGACATTTTCTGATCACAATTTAAAAACCAGAGAGCCCCTTTCTATTCCGGTTTGTGTTGAGCTTAAGAGGCCGCCAGACAGTCATATGAATAGGGGCTGGGGAAAATGAAGGATTTCTTTTTAAGGCTCTTGGGATTGTGACTATCGTGAGCAATCTGAATCTTACTATTATATAATAAATGAAGGTAATTATGTGACCCTTTGTGCATGGCCTCCAAACTTTGCTGTGTGCCCTGCTCAATGCCCTATGCATTTCATAGGACCTTTGTTCACATTCTATTCCTATGAACTGTAGGCCTCACTGTGTCTGAGACGCCTACTATGTATTATTGTAGCTTATATACCTTCAGGCCTATGAACTGTAGGCCTCACTGTGTCTGAGACGCCTACTATGTATTATTGTAGCTTATATACCTTCAGGTGTCCTGTTGCAATTTGGTATATTCTAACATATATTTTTGCTACTTTCAAGTGCCAAACCTCATAACTACATCTTTTTTTAAGTTTACAGGAATTTTTTTGGTTATTGTTTTATTATTTTGGTTCCAGTCTCTTTACTATCAAAACGAGTTTTTAAAACCCAAATACTATAGATTTATCTTTGTAAAGGAGTTGAGGGGCAGAGGTTTCTGAAACTTTGACTTACTTATTTTCTTCTTTTTGGACAACAATCATAGCTGAAGCCTGAAGGGTAAATATCTTTGTCAAAGTCACCAGGGACAATAGTTACATAGTGTCTCGCAGGGGTTACCCTGCCTGTCAGTGAATTTCGCAGATGTTGGATGTACTCCTGTTGGTGCCTTTTGTACGGCTGCTCCTTTTTCCAGTGGGTGGTGCTGACCAGGTGTGGTGAACATCTGGTCAGCATTTGCCTCTGTTAGTGTGCTTACTGCTGTTGGCTTCCCTCACCCCCCCCCCTTCCCACTTTGGGCTCTTTCCTGTCTTAGTAAAGGAAACTTAGCCTCATGGTCTGTGAGGCTGTGGGTCTGCCGTTCAAGCACAGTCAATGGAGAGAGACCTGGCTTTTGGTCTGTGTCCAAATCAGTCCTCTAAGCTAGGAGTTGCCTTCATTGATCCCACAGGTGTTCCCAGAGGGCTTCCTGTGAGGCTATGGTTCAGGCATCTCTAGTCAGACAGGGTTGTAGTGAAGGATAGGGTCTTCTGGTGCATTTCCGAAATTATCACAAGCATAAAGTAGTTAAGGGCCTGGGCATGCACTAAGTTGGGAGAGTGCTTGCTTGCCCGGCTTGCACAGAGCCCCAGGTTGATCTCAGCACTGCATAAGCTGGGCCTGGTGGTACATGCCTGTAATCCCAGCCTTTGGGAGGTGGAGGCAGAACCAGGAGTTTAAGGTCAGGCTGAGATACATGAGGCCTCATGCCACTAAAATTAAAAGATCCTCTCCTCTCCTCTCCACTCCTCTCCTCTCCTCTCCTCTCCTCTCCTCTCCTCTCCTCTCCTCTCCTCTCCTCTCCTCTCCTCTCCTCTCCTCTCCTCTCCTCTCTCTTCCACTCCCCTCCTGTCCCCTCTTCCCCTCCCTCCCTCCCTGTTTCCCTTAATGCCTTGGGTAGCAGGAGAGGCAGTGAGAGACACAGCCTGTTGGCACAGAGGCTTCTACTCAAGTATAGACGGGATTCTTGTCTGCAGTGGGAAAGTATTTCCGGATGGGTCGGCATGAAGTAAAGTCATAGTTTAAGGAAGAACCTGGTGAGATGGCTTAGTGTAGATAAAGGCACTTGCTGAGCAGGCCTGTCCGCCCAAGGTTGATCCCTGGAATCCTTGTGAAGACGGAAAGAGAATAGACTTTGTTCTCTGACTGGCACATGTGTACCATGGCACGCATGCCCCCTCCCCATATGGACACAATAATAAAAAATATTTTTTTAAAAGAAAATTTTCTAATATAGATTTTTAAGTATTTGTGTTAAGGGCACATTTGAGAGCTCTTTTAGGGAAAAATACACTTAATTGTGGATGTATGTGGACTTCTCAAGAGAATATCATTCAAAGAGACCTTAAGTAATCCTTTTAAGAATTTATTTGTATTATTTTTAATTATGCATATGTGTGCATGTCGATATATGCATGTAAGTATAGGTGCCTGCAGAAGCCAGAGGTATTGGAACCCCTGGAGCTGGAGTTACAGGTAGTTGTGAGCTGTCTAATAGGTGCTGGGGAACAAAACTCCAGGCCCCTGGAAAGGCAGTACGTACCCTTAGCCACTGAGTCATCTTTCAAGTCCAATGGACATTATTTCTGAGAAATAATGATCTCTAAGGTGCTTTGGGCAGGATTACAAGCTTATAAGACAAAGAATATTGCTCAAAAAAAAAATTCTTACTGACCATAGTACACAAGAAAGTTAGGGCTTGTGTGTTGGTTGTAATCTACGGTCTTACCCCAAGAGATTTCCGTGCAGTCACAGTGCTACCAATAAAAGGTTCAAATTCAAAGTTTAAGCTTTGCTGTTCCCCTCCGTTCATTGTTAACATTCTTATCTGCGATCTCTCAATTGATATCTCTGGAGGTGATGTCATGGTAAATTTTGTTGTATTGAAACTCTTGACCTTTTTTAGACAGGGTCTCCGGGAGTCTAGGCTGGCCTCAAGCTTGCCTCTCTGCAGGTGGGAAGGGCCTTGGACTTGTGACACTCCCTCCATCTCCTGACACTGGGGTTACAGTTGTGTGTCATCACAGCTGGCTTATGGGTTCTAGGGTAGTGAACACAGAGCCCTGTGCATATTAGATAAACAGCAGCTGAGCTACATCACCCCCTGTCCTGACCTTCTGGGTGAGGTGCCTTCCAGTCTCAGCCGGCTGCAGGGAACAGACTTCCACTTGGCATGGCACACCCTTCTGCAGCTGTGAGCACCGACCTCTGCCATCCAGAAGTATCTGACAGTTGGCCTCACACTGGCAGGTTCCCATAGCTCTGGAGTACCCTGTGGGGTGTTGCTGGATCAGAAGGGCCAATGAGAGAGGCCCAGGAGCCTTTCTCTTTCATGTTGCCACTGGTGACAAAAGTATTAAATTGAACGCAGAGGCTCACTCCCTTCATTGACTCTGAAGGTCCAAGAAGCCATAGCTGGGAACATCTGCAGCCATTTTTACCTCCCTCAGTTTAAACACACACTGTGCTACGGGGAATAGACTAACAGCTCAGGGTGTGTACTTCACAGAGATGGGACTCTGTGCTTGTGCTCCTATGTCAGACTGGGCCTGTATTCCCATTACTGTCCCTTCTTGGTGTATGTATAGGGGAATGGCTCACTGTAAGGCAGGGGGAAGTCACATAGCAGGCTGTATTTTAGTTTCATTAATTAGGTGTTAGCCTCAGTTTTAATTGGTTCAAATGAGCCATTAAGCTTCCTTCTTGCACCCTGGACTCCCCTCCCCCCCAGCATAAAACATGTTTGTAAGGATAGAACCAATCAGGGGACGTGTGGCTTTGGTTTTATTGAAAGGAACCTGGGTCCAGTGCCACTGGCTTCTCCTCTCTTCGACTTTGTAAGGCATGATGGATCCATCCTGAGAGAATGTACAAGAGCCAATCAGCAGACGAAAAGAGGCCAGCCTCAGGACTCCTCAGGGAGACGAAAATGGAAACCCCAGTGAGGAGCCTCTACCCACGGGGGTGGCAGTGTCAGAGTGGTGGGATACAGAGTTGGTGGGGATGGGAAATGATGCAGCTGTTGTGAAAACAGCTGGGTCCTTAGCGGACGAGGACCACTTCATCTAGCGGGTCCACTTCCGGTTCCTACCGAGGAAGGCTGGAAGCATTATTTGTTCACCCATGTTGACAGCATCATTATCCATGTTAGCCAAGAGGTGGGAGCAACTCAGACGTCTACCATAATCAGTGAATAGATGAGAAGAGTGGATATGGCCACGCTCCACGCACATGGGGGTGTCATTAAACCCTAACTAACAAGGAAGGGGGTTCTGGCGGGCACTCTCGTGCGTGAACTTCAAAGACATCTTTCTTTGTAGAATAAGCAAGCAGCAGGTGGATCAATATTTTGTGATCCTCTTTTATGGTGTGTATAGAGTTGTCACATTTGTGGAGTCAGAAGGTGGAGCGGTGATAGCCAGTGGCCTGGGGTGTGAAGACCAGCATATCACTGCTCAGTGGGCTACTGAGTTTCAGTCCTGCAGGGAGAAAAGGATGTAGCGATGGATGGTGATGATGGCATCCCGACATGGGATGCTTAGTGTTGTTGGGCCAAAACTGAGGAAGATGATCAGTCTTGTTAGGCATGCTTTAATATAGTTATGGAATCAACTCCAGAAAAGAAACTCAAAAGTCCTCTTTCGACTCTTCATCACTTTGCTGTTTATATCTGTGAGAAAATAAAGGCAGAACGCCACCAGATGGCACTTCCCATCCCAGCCCTCCCCACTTAGATGGCTGCCTTGTCCTGTGGAGGGTGACCTCTGGCCCCCACCAACACATGCTGGAGAAAAAGTCAAACTCATGGGTGAGGTCAGCCTCCCTTGTAACTTAGAACTTTAGGCAAGGACTGTGATTTTACTTGGGGCTTTTGTTTGTATTTCGTGGGCAAATAGAGAACAATGTGCTGTTCTTGTCCTGCAAGGGGAAGGAGGGAGTGGGGGGAGGCACGTCCCTACAGCCTTGTCAGCAAAGTCTGTTTTCCTGGGAGTGGTGACAGATGAGCCTGGCTCATTTGAAGGTTCTCACCTGCTTCTGCAGCCACAACGGCTGTCATTGGCTGTGCTCATGGAATGGACAGTTCTGGCAGCCTGTAGATCTCTAACAACTTGATCAATTGGGAAGCTCACAGACATCTCATTTATTATCTTGTCAGTGTGTTGCTTTAGTTCATGAAACTGTTTTATTTATTTATGGGATTTATGGGGTGGGGACGTACATGCCGTGGTGTGCATTTACAGGAGTGTCCCTTCTGTCCACCACAAAGCATCCAGGGACCTAACGCAGACCGTCAGGTCTAGCAGCAGATGCCTTTGCTCACCCAGCCATTGACAAGAGATTTTTGAACATTAATACTTTATTTCTGGATAATCTTTATTAAACCATTGGGCTATTTATTTATTTATTTATGCATTTTAGAGATAGAATCTAATATACTCCAGACTCGTAGCCTACTACCCCAAATTTGCTGCATAGTCAATGATGACTTTGACCTTCTGATCCTTCTGCCTCTACCTCCTGAGAACTGGTATTATAGGCACATGCTGATGTGCCTGTTTTAAGCCATGCTGAGGATCCAACCTAGGGCTTTGTAGGTTATTAGCAAACACTACCAATTGAGCTACCTCCCCAAGTTTACTTTTTTGCTTTTCCTTATGTGTGTAAAATGCTTGATGGAGTTTTCACGTGTTTTATTTGTGTGTGTTTGTTTGGGTTTTCAGGATCACCTCAAGGACTCACAGCCCCATGCTTGTTAAGTGCCTGCCTCCTTCCCAGGAGCTGTAAAACCTGCCCAGCGTTAACCTGCCTCCCAGCAGAGGCCAGGCAGCAGGTAATGACAGCTCAGATTCATGGGCCTCTCACAAGTGCGGGACCCACTGAGTAATGAAGAAGGGTTTATTTGCTCCAGTGGCTGGGGTTTTAAAGTCTTTGATAGCTGCCACGAACCAGATAACCATCCATTTGATTTCTGCTCTGTGAGGCTACAAGCTTTGATGTGCAAGAATGAAGAGCTTACAAACCTGCTAAATATGCCTGGAACCTGACAGGAAGTGCTGCTGGCTCATAACAGTTCCGTACTGATGAGCTTTAAAGGAGTTGGGGGAGGTTTGGAGCAAATCTTAATTTGCATTTTGCTTACCTCCTCAACTCCTTGTGCTAACTGGAACTTTAAAGGGAATTTAAAGAGACCAGAACCTTTTTCTGTTGCCCACATCCTAAACTGTAAGTATTTGAACGTTTTTTTTCCCCCAAAGCATTCTAAAGTTAATTGACTAGGGCTGTGGTTGTTTGGGAACTCAGTATGACGTTCATCTGGCTCCCAGGGTTCGGCACCTGTAGATTCATCTTGCTGTCAATTGGATAATTTTTTTTTAAAATGACAACACTACTGAACTTGTCCAAACAATTTTCTTGAAATGATTCAGCAGGAAACACAGAGTGACACCGGTTTCCATGGCATTTCCATTGTCAAGCGCTGTATGTGTAATCTGAGAGAAAAAGTACACGGGGTGGTACATGTTAGGGTACGTTGTCAGTGCAAAGATTGCACTCAAAGACCTGAGTTTTTTGTAATCCCCAATATTATATGAGCTGTTGGCCTCAACAATGATTCCTCTGTAATGAAAATGTAATTTCCCTGATACCTCTCTGATTGTATGCCCATGCGTCTAGACTCTGTTTCATTTTTACTTCAAAGATCATTAGCCAACATTGGGTCCAAGGGCTCTACTTTTAGTGGATACTTTGATGCCTGTTCAGTTTTGACAACGCACCACTGATAGTGCACTTAAAATCCCTAACACGTGGGTTTTAAGGGGATTTAAAGAGACCAGAACCTTTTTCTGGTGCCCACGCTCTAAACTGTATTTAAATACTTACAATGCAATAGTCCATGTGACCAGTGTGGCCTTTTGCAACTGGGGAACCAGTTCTCAAATGACTCTTGTCTCTGCGCCTTTGACTCTGGTCAGGCATGGAAAGAAATGTCCTGTACCCTCCAGTCCCCTTGTTTAATATTATTAACTATTGTTTATTATTATTATTGTATTTAGAAAACCCTGTTTTACTGCAGTGTAATTTAGATCATGACTCATACTGATAGAACTGTTCTCCGGTTCTTTAGGTTAAAATGGGGAACTCTGAGAGTCAGTATACCTTCCAAGGATCCAAGAATCATAGCAATACTGTCACCGGTGCTAAGCAAAAGCCTTGCTCCCTGAAAATACGCAGCATTCATGCAAAAGATGAGAAGTCTTTGCACGGATGGACTCACGGAAGCAGTGGAGCCGGCTACAAGTCCAGGTCCCTAGCCCGAAGCTGCCTTTCTCATTTTAAGACTCACCAGCCTTACGGCACCAGACTCAGTGGGCCCACGTGCAAAGTCTCAAAGGGCACTGCCTATTCTAAGCACAGAGCGAATGCCCCAGGAAATGACTTCCAGGGCAGCCATGGTGCTTTCGTGCCCGAGAATGGCTTCCACTATGTTGGCCACGAGTCAGGGGAGAGCCACGTGACCCCCAGGGACTGCAATGGACACCTCCTCACCTGCTACAGGAGAAATGAGAGCATCGCGGGGTCCACCCCACCAGGCGAGGACCGCAGGAGCCCCAGGGTGCTCATCAAGACACTGGGGAAGTTAGATGGGTGTTTAAGGGTTGAGTTCCATAACGGTGGCAACCCCCACAAAGGGCCCTCAGAGGACCCCAGCGGACCTGTGCAGCTGCTGAGATATTCCCCTACGTTGGCATCGGAAACCTGCCTGGTGCCAGAAGCTAGGCGGGATTCGGGTGCAGACTCCCCAGCCAGCCAGCGCCCCTCTCCCACTGACTGTCACCTGCGCTCCAGCAAAGGCAGCTCGCTGAGTTCGGAGTCATCTTGGTATGACTCCCCATGGGGCAATGCTGGAGAGATGAGTGAGGTAGAGGGCTCCTTCCTGGCTCCTAGCACCCCGGACCCCAGCCTCCCTACCAGCTTCCCACCCAGCGACACCAAAAAGCCTTTCAACCAAAGCTCTTCTCTCTCCTCCCTCCGGGAACTATACAAAGATGGCAGCCTGGGATGCAGCTCTCCCTCTGGGACCTGCCGTTCTTCTGATGAGTATATCGGCTCCCAAGTCAGCCTGGGCAACCGCGTCTCATTTGCATCTGACATGGACGTGCCCTCCAGGGTGGATCACAGGGATCCCATGCACTACAGTTCCTTTACACTCCCCTGTCGCAAGTCCAAAGCCTTAACTGAGGACGCCGCAAAGAAAGACACCCTCAAAGCCAGAATGCGTCGCATCAGCGACTGGACAGGAAGCCTCTCTAGGAAGAAGAGGAAACTGCAGGTGAGAACACGCTGGGGTCCGGGCGGAAGGGTCCTAGAGTTTCCCCGTCTGGGTAGTGATGGTAATCTGTGACGATGTTAGGTGAGCCGGTGAAGGGAAGGGTTTAGCTGGACCCAGCGTGGCTCCGTTTCTGATGGGGGTTTACTTTCTCATTCGCTTCAGACACGCACTTTGATTCATAGCGTCAAGGCATGGGGCAGGATACCACTACTGAGTGGGTAGCTGAAGGATAGACTGATAATTTCATGGTTCTGGAGTTTGGAAAGTCGCGAGTCACTGTGGTGAGATGCTGGGTAGGGTCCATTCCCGGCTGCTGAAGGTTCTGACCTTACACAGCAGGGAAGGGAGAGGGGGACCCTAGTCTCTTTCTTTTCTTACAAGGATACCTATATCTTCAGAACTCTAGCCCCTGGCTCTCATCTAAACCTAACCCCCACTAAAGGCCCCTGTTACTGTCTCCTAAGACTTAGGCTTAGGCTCCAAGGTGGGAAAAGACGGCATAGCCCTCAACCATAGCACCCGGATCCTGTACTCAATTGCTTTGGCGCTGTGTGCAAGCCCACAGGCCTGGTTCTGAAGCTGGTCCAACTATTCTTGGAAGGCATAGACCTGGGTGAAGGTCCAAGTGACTGGTAATCTAAGGTCTTTCAGTCATCAAGTCCAAATAGAAATGACAAGGAGATAGGCACTAAGTTCAGATAGGGAGGGCTTCTCAACTTGATATTAATTTATATTTGAGTTGCTTAGTAACCAATCATAAACCATGGAGAATGGGCATGTATATGGTGCTAGAGATGGAGCCCATTGCCTTGAACATACTGGGCACATGCTATTACCACTGAGCCAAATCCACAGCCCTTTGGTCTATTTCAGCTTATTTACTTAGTGAGGTTATAAAGTCAAAAGGAGTCTGATTAGGGCAGTCGGTTTATAGGGGAATGTTGTCTTAACCCTGCTAGATACATACATTCATGTGACTATATAAAAAAAATCATGGGATGTTAATAGCTGGTAACAAGATAACCTCTCCTGGAAAAACATTACCCTATTTATAAAGTTCACCATTAGTTACTTCCTTCTTGGGTATGGTGTCTGCCATCACCACCCTCTCTCCCAAGGGAGATGGAGATCAGGTGGCCACCATCCTATTTCCAGGACCTCTTTCTTATCCCTCAGTTTAGTAATTTTCTTTTTCTTTTCTTTTTATTTATTTATTGAGATAGGGTTTCACTGTAGTTTTAGAATCTTTCTGGAATTAGCTCTTGTAGACCAGGCTGGCCTTGAACTCACAGAGATCCGCCTGCCTCTGCCTCTGGAGTGCTGGGATTAAAGGCGGGCACCACCACTTCCCAGCTCAGTTTAGTAATTTTCTTGCTCTTGAGTTATTATTACCTCTTAGGCCAAATCACCAAACAGATCCTTCAGGCCTTTGCCTCCTGGCTCTTGTTTCCCAAGCATCTCACAGCGCTTGAGTATAGCATGCTGTAGTAGCTTACATCTTTGTATCCCAGTGTTACAGAGCTGGCTGTGTCCAGCAGCTCTCACCAGGTCCCCTCATGCAGTATTGTCATGGAATACCATTTTTTGTTTGTCCGGAGCATATTTGTCACCTGTGTTTGTGACATACAGTAATCCCGATCACATTCAGGTCCTTTCCCAGCAGTTCAAACCATGTCCGTTCCCATGGTGTGTGGATCACTTCCGGCCACATGCAGTCACTGACTGCCCAGCCTTCACAGGGCCACTGGGCCTCCTTCGTTTCTGTACCATGTACAGATTTCCCTCTGATGTATTGTGTGCCATGTGGGCTTATGAGCAAAATAACTAGAATGTTAAAAAAAGAAATGTAATGCTAGAAAGGACCTCCATATCTTAGAGATGAGGAAACTGAGGGATCAAGGAGTTTGCTGTCTTCCTGGTCAGGTAGTGGGGAAGCTTGTTGGTGGCCACATCTGTAACACCTCAGACAAATGCCAAGAAGTTGTTGATACTGTTAATTATTGATGAATAAGATGAAAGATTTAGTCCCTCTTTGGGTTTTTTTTTTTTTTTTTTTTGATTTTCGAGTCAGGGTTTCTCCATAGCTTTTTGGTTCCTGTCCTGGAACTAGCTCTTATACACCAGGCTGGCCTTGAACTCACAGAGATCTGCCTGCCTCTGCCTCCTGAGTGCTGGGATTAAAGGCGTGCGCCACCACCGCCTGGCTCCCTCTTTGTTTTTAAGTGACCCAATAGGACAGCTTTTGAAAGTTTTGTCTCTGTATTCCCTAATGATTGATTATAGATATGAACAAGATTGACTTTTTTTGGTAAATAATTTCCAGTCCTAAAAGTTCTTAAAGATGTAATCCAGCTACGTGTGTTGGTTGGGGATTGTTATGCCAACTACTTGGGAAGCTGAGGCAGGGAGATCAAGTTTTTTCTGGGCTACAGAGTGAGTTCAAAGATAGCCTAGGCCACTTAATGAGACCCTGTCTCAAAGCCTTGGGCAACTCAATGAGACCCTGTCTCAAAGTTAAAAAAATAAAAATAAGCACTTGGGAGGCAGAGGCAGGCGGATCTCTGTGAGTTCGAGACCAGCCTGGTCTACAGAGCTAGTTCCAGGACAGGCTCCAAAGCCACAGAGAAACTCTGTCTCGAAAAACCAAAAAAAAAAAAAAAAAAAAAAATGTCTTGGGACATAGTTCTATAGAAGTACACATGGAAGATTCCCGAAGCCCTAGGCTCAGCTTCTAGTAGCTCACACAGAAAAAAGGCAATCCACACACACAGGAGGCGTTTGTGAAGATTCGCTTTAGCAAGGCGTTGAAGCGATAGCTACTTTCTCTCACCCACAAAAAACTTCTGTATGCCAGCAGAGCGATGATTCAGAAAGCTGGGCTTGATGGACAGGCATTTGTTTTGATTTAAAAGATGACATAAAAAGAACAGCTCTTTCAATTCAGACCTTTGAGTCTATCCTTATGCGTGTGAGCCTGAAAACCAGACAGCTGAAAAAGAATGCCATGCTAGGAGATAGAGAAGCATGCACCGGAGAGCGCTTGGTAAATAGCTCCTATCAATTTCAGCTGACAAAGACCCTCATCCTGTCTTGGCTAAGCATTTTGTTCTTTCAGTCTGGACAGGATAGGCTTTGTTGAGTCAACAGTGCCCCTACCCCCATCTCTGTGACTTGGGATGACGAAGGCTTGTTTCCCTGTTCAGGATAAATTGTTCATTATGGTCCACAGGTAACGTGGGTCTGTGCTACTCTCTGAGACCCTAGGCTGACAGAACAGCCGTCGTGAAGAGCGTGTAAGCTACTGCAGCAGAGAAAGTTGTGTCTTCACTTTAAAAGCTTTCTCTCAGAACTGACATGTTATCTTCTGCTTACATTCCCTGAGCAGCACAGCGAATGATAAGGCCAGGCCTGACTTCATGGAGGGGTGTGGAAACAATTCTACCATGTACCTTGGGGAGTGGCCTGTCACAGGGAGAATTTAGGACACTGAGACCTGGTTTCTGGCCCCCTCTAATAGTCAACTCTCACTTCTATTCTGAGGTGACATTGGCTCAGAGGCCAGCAGTCTTTCCTGGCTGGAGGTAAGGTGTGTAGACAAGGAATCAGTCCTTTTCTTTGCATATGAGGCTAGAAATGGGGTTTCCTCTAAGGCATCATCTTTTGCTTTTTCAGCTTTACTAGGATATAGTTAATAAGCAGAAATTGAATATATTTAGCATGTATAAGCTGATACCTTGACATTCATATACAATGGGAATGATCACCATCACCAAGCTAGTTGACACAGTCACCACTAAACACAGTTATCGAGTGGGCTTTATTTTATTGTGAGACTCTAAATAATCTACTGCCTTGGCATATTTCATATGTGCAAAGGACCCTCCAGCTTCCGTCAGAATGCAGTATAGTGGATCTCTAGAACTTTCTTGGCTGGTGTAACCAAAGTTTTATATCTGTGCAGCCTCTTTCTTAGCCTGACCTCCATGTCCACCTAGTTTGGATTCTCACATAAGTGAGATGGATCATGCAGTGTTTGCTTCCCTGTGGAGTGATGTTACTTCTATCCCCTCTTCTTGCAGTTGTTAGTGCCCTGGTCATCAGGTGTTGACTGAGGTTTCTGTTCTGCCTGGTCCTGCAGCCGTTAAGTCTCAAAGAATCACACAGAGGTCTACACCAATCACAAACTAACTAGCCCACTAGCTCAGGCTTCCCATCAACTTTTATAACTTATATTAGCTCATTATTCTTGTCTATGTTAGCCACATGGCTTGGCACCCTTCTTGGCGAGGCAGTCACATCTTGCTTGCTCTGTGTCTGGATCATGTCTGCAGACTGCAGAATCCTCTTCTCAGAATTCTCCTGCTCTCATTGCCCCGCCTCTACTTCCTGCCTGGCTATCAGCCAATCAGCATTTCATTAAACAAGTACAAGAAACAAATGTTTACAGGGTAAAACCATTGTCCCACAGCAATCAACGACAACAGTGTTAATTGGTCATATGCAACTTGGGTGCGGCTCTCTCTCTGCCAGAGATTTGCTGCTTTAGAAACACGGCTAAGTCTCTCGCAAGGAGAGAGATTCTCCCCGTGGCTAGGGGCTGTGAGTTAGGGAGTCTTGGCTGCTGTGACATTAGTGCAGCTAAAAATGCAGCCTTCCTTCATGACCTAGGAGTTTAAGAAAAGTCTCTGCAAAGCGACAGTTAAGATAATACAGAATCTCCAAGTATTTTTAATTTCCCGAGTGACTCATAGCAGCTGTTTGATTTGCTCCTTGAAGCAGAGGTGTCGGTGTATAAATAAGAACGACCACAGGACATGGTGTAAACACACTGGGAGATGCTAGTGTGATTAGTAAGAGCTGTTTGTGTTCTGGGCTCTGTTTTTAGCACCTGGGCCTTGGAAAACCCTCCTCTGTTGCCCAGTGGTGGCTTTCCTATAAAAGACACCCAGTGAGTGTGATCCGATTGGTTTTTAGATGAAATTTCCAAAAGAAAGCATCAAAAAAAAAAAACCCAAAAAAAGAAGAAAAAAAAGAAAGGAAGGACGGAAGGAAGGAAGAGAGAAAGAGAAAACATCTCCACAAGGTGCAGTATTCAAAACAGGGACCCGACTCAATGGCTCCTGATCCAGTTTCTTCTCACTTTGATTTTGACAAAAAGGAAATAGTGTGAGAAGCTCACCAACAGCTGAGTAGTTGACTGGTTATGTTTGACTCCTAGCCTTTAATGACCGAGCCATGTCTCCAGCCCTACTCAACTGTCCTTTCTTTCCTTCTTTCTCTCTCTCTTCCTTTATTCCTTCCTTCCATCCTTCCTTCCCTTCCTCTCTTCCCTCCCTCCCTCTTTCTTTTATATATAGTGTTCTATCTGCTTGTTTGCCTGCAGGCCAGAAGAGGGCATCAGATCTCATTATAGATGTTTATGAGCCATCATGTGTTTGCTGAGAATTGAACTCAGGATCTCTGTACAAACCAGTCAATGCTCTTAACCTCTGAGCCATCTGTCCAGCCCTTCTGGACTGTTCTTAACCTTTACCTTGCTGCTATATTAATCTGAGCTGGGTATTTGGGATGTCAGTGCTTTTTGAACTTGGAGTGAACTCACTGCTATCTTATTTATTATATTGACTTATTTACTTTTGAGGTAGGATCTTGCTCTCTAGCCCAAGCTGCCCTGGAACTCACTAGATAGTCTCTGTTGGTGTGAACTCGTGGCAGTCCTCCTGCTTCAGCTTCCCAGTATGCTGGGTTACAGGTGGAAGCTACCATTGACAGCTTGTTTTCTCCCATTTAGCAATGAATGCTCCATCTGTCAGTTGCTTTCCATGAAAGCATCGGAATGGATGTCTTATGTTTGTAGTCTGACTCGGTGACTGGCTGGCTATGTGTTCCATGTCCCCAGCTTTAGCAGGAGGCGGCAGTTTTTAAGTAATTGTGGGACTTTCTATTCAGAGTGGCTTGTGTTTGAGTTTGTATTGGAACCAATATTAAAGTCAAGAGTCACATCTGAGGCATCCTCTGGTACCTAAAGTAAAATGGGTACTCAGATAAAAGGAGTTGGACCAAGGAGTTCACTTCTTTTTTCTTAAGATAAATTCCCGAATTAAATAAACATGCCATTCTTGAAAAAAAAATAAAAAAAAAAAACCTCCAGTTCCTAGGCAGTACTCCTAGTGGATTATGAATCCTTGCAGCTTGAGTTTTACTGTATGAAGGGGAAATAGGATGGTAGAGGTTATCATATATAGGAGTCTAAGCCTGGTTAGTTGGTCAGAAGACTTCATTTGCAACAGACAGAAGAAGAATTGCGTGTGGCTCAAATCTAATAGTGCCAGCTCCTAGCCCCGCCCGCCCCCGTGGTTATTTTCTAAATCAATGGTTTCACATGATTTAGGAGAAAAATGGATGATAAGAACATGGATCCTTTCCTAGAAGATACTGAATCATAGTTAGCAAAGAATATCATTCTTGGTGGGCGGTGGTGGCACACGCCTTTAATCCCAGCACTCAGGAGGCAGAGGCAGGCAGATCTTTGGGAGTTTGAGGCCAGCTTGGACTACAAGAGCTAGTTCCAGGATATACTCCAAAGCTACACAGAGAAACCCTGTCTTGAAAAACAAACAAACAAAAATAATATCAGTCTAGAACTCTTTACTAGTATGTTTTAAATATGCTGTCTAATAGATACGCTGTCTGATTGATTTGGTATTGAACTCAGGCCAGGTTCAGAGAGCCCATGGCTTCTTGTTCACCTCTTTAAAGTTGACTCTCCTGGTGTACGTGAGATTGGGTGGTGCTATTTCTAAAATTCTTTCTGATTTGGAGATGTGATGATTCGAGTTGTGTTTTGTTTCAAGGCTCTTTGCATCACCATTGTTGTATGTAGCCACCTCACACCGACGCTGTATAGAGGGGCAGCTGCTGTGGCTACCATAGCTTGTGGTGATGACCAGCCGGTAATCTGTGTTGTGTTTAGGAACCGCGGTCCAAGGAAGGCAGCGAATACTTCGGTAGTCGCTCAGACGGACTGAACGCAGACGTGCAGGCATCCACGCAAGCAACTGCCTTACTGTGGTCAGGGGGCTCCGTTCAAACCCTGCCTCAGAGAAGCGAATCCACTCACGTGATCGGCAGCGATCCCCTCCAGCAGAACATTTACGAGAACTTCATGCGGGAGCTGGAAATGAGCGGGGCCGACATGGAGCACGCGGACACGGCCACGGAAACCGTGGAGACGAGCAGCGAGTCCCTCAGCTCCCTGGAGCAGCTGGATCTGCTCTTTGAGAAGGAGCAGGGAGTGGTCCGGAAAGCCGGGTGGCTCTTCTTCAAACCCCTTGTCACCTTGCAGAAGGAGAGGAAACTGGAGCTGGTGGCGCGGAGGAAATGGAAGCAGTACTGGGTGACGCTGAAAGGTACGTGAGCTGTGGTTCACTGCAGGCTTGTGCTTCAGCCGACCCGCCACCAGGAAGTGCTGGCAGGCCAGCATTAATGTGAGGAAGTATGAAGGATACTCTGTGTCTGTGTGACACATGCACACGCACATACACGCAGAAGCCGGAGGAGAGTGTCCGGTGTCATTTCCCAGGGGTTGTCCGCCTTATTTTGAGACACGGGCTCTCAAATTCCGGCTTAGAATTCTCCAATTCGCCTAAACCACCTGGCCAGTGAGCCCCAACATCCACTCGTCTCCACCTTCCCAGCACTGGAATTATATAGACTATCACTATGCCTGAGTTTTTGTTTCTCATGTGGATTCTGGGGATCAAACACAGAGCTTCATACTTGCAAGGCAAGCATGGTATGAACCGAGCCACTTTCCCAGCCCTGACTTGAAAGATTGCGAGCTATCATTTCCTAGCATGCTCCACTGTAGACTTAACAAGTGTATTTAGTTATCGACTTAACCATTTATATGTTATTCAGGCCAATAATCAATCATTTTTAAGAACATTATTTTCTGTGTATGTTTCTCAGCCACACTTTGATACTTTGCTTATGTCTAGAGTAACATAAAACCCTAAAATTATTGTCACGTATACTTCACTTGTTCTTTCCAGGATGCGTATGCTCAGAACTCCCAAGCCGTGCCCTTCCTAGATGAAATATTCTCTAGAAGGTTGGGCCTGCATCCTCCCCTTTCGCTGACTAAGACATGCTGATTGCTGCTACCACTGCACAGCTGTTTCCTTGATCACTTATTTGGGCCTTGGACATGCTGAGCATTTGCTGAGAGACCATGCTATACTCTCGATGTGACTTCCCTCCTCCCTACTTCCCCGTGGTCCTTTCTTAGAACAGAAATGGGGATTTGTCTTGTTGAGGGAAGAACGCCTCTCACATGCAGTGCCAATTAGCAACCCTGGTTGCTTTGCTCGCTGCCAGTGTACGGGTTGGAAGAAAGCCATCTTGTGGGGCGGTGAGATGCCTCAGTGAGCTCAGCCCGGAGTAAGGCAGGTGCAGACAGGAGGTGGAGCTTCAGCCTCGGCAAAGGCCTCCTATGATTGACAGAGAGACATGATAGGGCATTGCAGAAGTCATGATTGGGTGTTCCCACCCCTACTTCCGTAGAAAGGAGAGCACAAGCACAAATCACACATGTCCACAGCAGGTGTGAGCGACCTAGTGTGCCTCCCTCATAGCTTTCCTGTGAGCTCTGTTTAGGAATTTCCTAACCCCTCTCCTAACCTTGGTAAGTAGGCTTCATCTCTTTATTGCCTTATAAGCTCCTCTAGTAAGTTTCCCTGGGGACAGCGTGTGCCATGACTTCTCATTACGCGTTAGGGTCCTCATGGTTCAAGATTGGCTGAGGAAAGCAAAGAACAGACCTAGTTTTCATGTCCCAGGGAAGCAGGCTGTCATGCATAAGAGGAAACATGGAATAAAGATCAGCTCTGGAAAAAGTTGGGAGGGATAAGGAAATTCAGCCTTAGCTGACCCAGGATTAGGTATGGAGTTTTGTTGAGAAGTTTTACAAGTGCAGAAAGGTTTAAGGGTTATATTTGTAGGTCGTGGGGATTGCATTTCCAGGGTGACAAGATGGAAGTAAAGGTAAGCATGTCTTCAAAAAATACATGTCACCCTCATCTCCATCATTAGTGATCTTGAGATTCTTGCAAGGAGGTGGCAGTCTCCTTCCTTTTGCCTGGTCATGTGTGACAGCCTTTTCCTAGGGAGATGTAACAGGTCTAGAGTAGCAGGTATGAAGTCCCTTCTGTGGAGCGGGTATTCAATCCAATCCAAAGCCTTGGCTTCCCCACATAACCTTCATGTCTCCACTTCTTCCCTCTGGGAACTCATTGTGTTAAGATCAACTTTCTTGGCTTCAGTTCTATAAATTATAATGTTAGAACTAATGTATTTTGGTTAATCTTATTTGAAAACACACACATATGTGTGTGTATATATATAATTAGAATTTGGAAATTATTCTTGAGGTGATCATGTGGATAAACTGGAAGTGGTTTTCTGTGGAAAGGGATTATTACTGAACTGTCTTCCTGTGACCTGCTGTCACTGATGTACGCTGTGCTAAGTAGACAAAGGCCAGAGTTGGAAGAGAGAACATTTACCAGGGACCATCTGCCTTTTCCAATGAGTGGCTTTCCTTGAAGTTCACGGAGTTTCCTTGGCTGGAGGGTTGTCAAGATCACTCAAACTCACGGTATCCTGTGAGTGAGAAGGAGGGTGCTGAGGTGAGAAGGCCTAAGTTCATATCCCCGCTCCACTGTCACCTGGTCTGGAACACCCACATATGTGACCACATCCCGGGTTTCTCATTCCTAGATTGGAGTATGTCGCTCTGAAAACCTTGCATGACAACTGTGTGGAGAGAGTCCCTGGGGAGACAGGCAGAGGCACACTGCATTGTTATTGGTCATGATGTCACGTTGAGCGCATCATCTGGTTTTCATCCTGGTCTGCACATGCCAGGGTTGCTTTGTTCATACGCCAGCAGCTTCTTTTGCAGGTGTCTGGGAGCATTAGGAAGGTATCACTTACCTCTCACGCCTTTTCTACATTCTCTGGCCTTGCGGCAGGGGTATCATTCTGTTTCTGTCTTTCCCAGGCTGTACTCTGCTGTTTTATGAGACTTACGGGAAAAATTCCACGGATCAGAATAGCGCCCCACGGTGTGCCCTCTTTGCAGAGGACAGCATCGTGCAGTCTGTCCCAGAGCATCCTAAGAAGGAGCATGTGTTCTGCCTGAGCAACTCCTGTGGCGATGTCTACCTTTTCCAGGTACTGCTGCTGTGCAAATGGGGATGAGATGATGGCGTGGGAATGAATAAGATGAGAGCAAACAGGATTCAAAAGGAACTTGGACGTGAATCCAGTAAATGTTCCATTAGCTTTGGGAGGAGGGTGTGAGCAGGGGACTGGCTTCTCATCCCTACCAGTGCCAAGACCTGACCATTCCTATAGCAAGCATTTGTCAGGTCCTTGTGAAGTTCCAGGCTCCTGCCTGCCATATCACATGAAGACAAAGAAAATACTGTGATCTGGGCTCTGGGTGTAACACATGACCTAGGGAGGGCAATGCTGAGAGTTCCAGAACTGAGATCTTTTAAGAAAAGCGTGGAGATTGTGGTCAGGGAAGAAGCTTCAACCACTCCCAGGTATCCTAGGAAAAATCAAAGAAGCAGCTTCTCAGGTACACCAGACCCTCCTAGACTAGTGTTGTGAAAGTTACAGCTGCCAGGATATCTGCCATTGCGGATTTTAGCAATTTGATAGAAATGCCTAGCATGGTGGTGAGTCCCACAGACTGATTGATTTCTGGTACCATTTTTGAGCACCATGTGTCTGTTGAGCACCTGTG
Organism: Alexandromys fortis; assembly: GCF_014885135.2. NCBI lineage: Eukaryota > Metazoa > Chordata > Mammalia > Rodentia > Cricetidae > Alexandromys > Alexandromys fortis. Next base: position 3,740,849 of record NW_026067907.1, read on the forward strand.
CGTGTCTGTCAAGCACCTGTGTGTTTCTGTTGAGCACCTGTGTGGTCTGTCAAGCACCTGTGTGTATGTCTGTTGAACATGTGTGTGGTTTGTTAAGCACCTGTGTGGTCTGTTAAGCACCTGTGAGTGTCTGTTGAGCACCTGTGTGTGTATGTGTTGAGCACCTGTGTCTGTTGAGAACCTGTGTGTATCTGTTGAGCACTTGTGTGGTCTGTTGAGCATCTGTGTGTGTGTTGAGCACCTTTGTGGTCTGTTGAGCACTTGTGTGTGTCTGTTGAGACACAAAGTGTCTCCTTGACACTTTGGACTTTGAACAAGTAGGTTTATGAGAGTTAACAGAAGCCAGGCAGGGTGTAACTCACATCTGTACTTGGGAAGCTGAGGCAGGAGGGTCACTGTGACTTCAAGATTATCCTAGTCTACTTAGTGCTTTCCAGCACAGCCTGAGCTACACAAAGAGACTCTATTTTGAAAAACAACCACCACCACCAACAACAACCAAAAATCCTTACAGGTCTGCTTTTAGCATGAATGTAATGTATATGACATGATGTCACCTTGGGTAGACAGACCCTTGTTCTCTGTCACTAACTGAGAGCTGCTTTTTTGTTCCTTGTTTTCCTGATACCATTCATAGGTTTCTGCCTTTTATTTCCATGCTGATATATCCTGAGAAAAATCAACTGAGAAAAGGCTTAGTTTAGTTCATGACAATAGGTCATAGTCTATCGCTGTGGGGAAGTCACCATGTGTGGGGGGAGTGCAGCTCATATCATATTCACAGTCAAGGGCAGAGATGCACATGCATGTGTACACACACACACACACACACACACACACACTCTCTGCTCAGTTCACTTCCTCTACTTTTACATAGTTCAAGACCCAAGTCTAGGGACTGGTGCCCTCTACTTTCAGCGTGGTCTTTTCATGTCATTTAAAGCAGTGGAAAAAATCCCCCATAGACATGGCCACAGGTCAGCCTACTCTAGACAGTCCCTCATGGGGAGTCTTCCTGGGACATCCTCTACTGTATCAAGCCAGCAGGTAGAACTGACTAGCCTAGGCTCTATGGTCCTTCCTGCTTAACTCTTGATGTTCTTTCAGGGCCTGTGAATCTGAACCTGAGTTAATTGTTTATGTTTGCGAAACTAAACTTTGTGTGTGTGTGTGTATGAAAAGATCCCTTGGGTTTGACACATCAAATATTGGTCTTCCATTTTGGAGATAACTTTGGTGCTCAAATAATCTCCAACAGTTTCTCCATCCCATGTTTAGGCCACGAGCCAGACTGATCTGGAAAACTGGGTCACCGCCATACACTCGGCATGTGCATCCCTTTTTGCAAAGAAGCACGGGAAAGAGGACACGGTGCGACTGCTCAAGAGCCAGACCAGAAGCCTGCTTCAGAAGATCGACATGGACAGTAAGATGAAGAAGATGGCGGAGCTACAGCTGTCTGTGGTGGGCGACCCCAAGAACAGGAAGGCCATCGAGAACCAGGTACCACCGACTGTGTGCTGCTCACGGGCACCTATGCACGCTCCCATGTGTGTCCATCTCCTCTCTTCTCAGGCCTTCCCTCTCTTATGTATTGCACATATTAATATATATTAGCGATGTACCTGGCTTGAAAGCATAAAAAATAATTATGAAAGGTGAATCTTATTGCTAAGATCACTTTAGTTAGAAAGCAAACCTGGTAAACATGACAATAAAGAACACTCTAGAATGAGCTCAATTGGGTGACACTTGGCATAGTCTTCAAATCCTCTGAGAGATCACAGGGCTGAAGTTGGGCTGGGAACTTGAGAAAATGGTGAAGATGACTCCCTGGAAGAAGGTGGCCTTGAGACATTGACTTTCCAGGCTGGGAGGAGGTCAGGGTTCACTTGGTTTGGGACAGATGTAGCAGAGAGGTGTCTTGGGGCTTCTGAGCACCCTAGCACAGAAGTGTTACATTGGCATGATACATACTTGGCACTCCAGTGGGATGGCCACTGGTCTGGTGCAAAGGTCAGTGTCTTTCCTGTAACAAAGTCCATCATCAAAGTGGTTTATAAACAATAGGAAGCTATTGTTCATGGTTCTGGAATCTGAAAGTCCTCTGTCAGGGCCTGAGCAGATTCTGCGTCAGATGGAGCCGGCTTCCCTGTGTGGAGGTGATATGCTATCCTTCTTCCTTCTTATATGATGGAGGGAGCAAAGAAATTAATTCTCTGTGTCCTCTTCATAAGGGATCTCATTCCCAAGTGCTTTTCCACATGACCTACTTACCTCCCAGAAAGCTCCACTCCCCAGTTCTGTCTCCTTGGGAATTGAGACCTTTGCTGTGGAAATCTGGGGGAGACACACAAGTCAGGCCATACGGAGTTTGGCTCAAAGATTTGGGTGGATTTATTTTATCCTTTTGTTGGGCGTTAGATCTTACGTTCCCACATGTGTTGAAGGTGTGATCTCCCTTCAGCAGTGCTCACAGGAGGGGCCTTGAGTAGGTCATTGGCTCACAAGGACTATGATGTCATGGGTGGATGAAGTATTAAAAGTAGTAAAAACATTAGGAGCTGGGGCCCAGGTGGAGGAAGTAGTAAGTGAAGGCCTGCCCTGAAAAGGTGTATTTTGTCTCTGGCCCCTTTCCAGCCACCATGAGGTGAGTAGCTTTGTTCTGCCCTGAGCAGTTCCCGCATGTTCTATCTCACCACGGGTCCAGACACAACACAGCCAGGGGACCATACACCAAAATCTCAGCACTTGTGAGGCGATGGGGTCTTTCCTCCTCTAAGTTGATTTTCTCAGGCGTTTCATCATAGCGATGGAGAGCTGACTGCCTTCTTGGCGCTGAGGGCTGGAACTGCAGTGTTTTAAGTTGGGGAGAAAGCACAGTATAAGTAGCAATTTCAGGAAATGTTAGGAGGACAGCGCAACTAAGGAAAGACAGTGGCAGTAAAGTGGCCATGGTCTGGGTACAAAGGTACAAAGGTCTCATAGCAAGTGGCATAGAAATGCTTGTGAGTCTCTGTTTTCTAAGTAGAAAATGCCAGAATGCAGTTTTTAGTAATTATTTAGAATTACAGTGCTGAATGGAACCGTTCTTGCTCACAGAGCCCAGGGGAAAGCAGAGGGTGGAAGAATGTGGGGTTTGTCCAGAAGACAGGGGCTCCCCACCTGGAGCCCAGCTTGCATTCATTCTCTTGTCTGTGTCCTGCTTTCATCTGGGAAGAGCTCACCCAGCAGACAGGCCTAACCTAGGGCAACAAAACCCCTTGTTCTCAGGCTCCAGCATACAGGGACCGTGTTTCCAGAGGATAAAGCCCAGAGTCTCCAGCAAAGGAAAGAAGTAAAAGAAAGACTTCACAGGGAGAGGTGGAGTTACATCCCTCATGCTTCTTCATGTGTGCAGTACCATACCAATCTGTAGTCTCCATCCTAGACTGGGACTTTTTTTTTTTAACCAAAGTAGGAGGGTTGCTTGTGAGTTTCAGGTGAGCCTGAGCTACAGCGAGACCTGGCTCAAACAAACAAAACCAAGAGAGTAAATTGTGTATCCTAGTGACCTCTACCATATGCGCGTGCCTGAGAACAGTGCCCCGATAATCACTTTTAAAGCCAGTCAAGGTAATTTTAGTATCTTAGTGTATCTGGTCAATAATTAGATCTACTGTGTCACGGGGTGCTTAAACTATTTTAGGGCTCTTGTTAGGTGAAGAGTTTGCCTAACAATTTGCTTTCATTTTCTCTTGCTTTTCGTTGTCTCATGGAAGGCCTCTTGAGCACACACAGCTTTTGAATACTGCTTTGTCTCTTTTGTTTGTTGATACCTTTGGTCCAGAAGTTATCCTTAATGCTTCAGCTTGCAAGAGCTTCCCAGTTATCCGTGGTGTGCAGGGTGTGTCCTAGGTTTAATGCCCAGATTCCACATGGCAGCTCACAACATCTGTGATGCCAGTTCTAGGGGACCTGATACCCTCTTCTGGCCTCTGTGGGCACTGCACACATGTGTGCTTAGATGGTAGACATGCGGGCAGTGCATCCAGACATGTAAAGTTAAAAAAAATATGTCAGTGGTCTCTGCCTGTAAGTAATTCACCCCCCCCATCCCACTCCCACATATGTCCTTTCCATATATTTTGTTGCATTGTTTGTAGTTTGTGAATGATTTATGGATGGTGTCTCATCACTTCTGATCTCTGGTGGGCAGAGCTAACTACTCTATAACTTTTTACACACCTCTGAGAGTATTGAGTGGTTAGGTAGTCCAAAGAGGAGCTCATTTTACAAACTGGAATCAGCAGAGCCTGTTAGCATAGGTATAGTCCCAGCTACTTGGGATGCTAAGGCTAGAAGATCAGAAATTTGAGCCAGCCAAGGTTACATAGCAATGACTAGCCAACCTGGGCAACTCATCTAGATCCTGGCACAGAGAAAGGAAGTCAGGCTGCTGTTGTAGCTTAAGTGTAGAGCATTTGTGTAGTGTAGGGCACTATCCTTTGAGGCCCATTGCCCACTCTTTGGCAGAGTCCTGTTGGTCATTTTGAGTGTAGCTTCCTGATACCATCTTTTCACTCTGGTTTTCTTCACCCCTGCTGTCAGCACTAATCTCTCCCTGCCCCCCCCCCCCCCCCCCCCCACTGCCTCACAATGCTGTGCAAATTCCCCAGGAGAAGATCTTTGGTTGAGTTTCAGAAATTCTGCCCTAAAGTCATCTCACCATGTTGGTTTTTTTAAGGCCATAATTTAGTCAACTTTCCCCAAAGGGTATTAGCAGGAGTTACAGCCACGAGGCAGCTGTCAGGAAGTTGTAGAGAGAGCCATTTGCTCTCCATTTGCTAGTCCCCAAAACCTAAAGAAAACAATGGTGTTATTGGATTGAAGTCCAGAAGGTTTCTGTGATTTTCCAGGTTCTTGTGCTCACCTTCTACCCACTGTGTATATGTATTGCTCTTTTCTCAAACATGCTCTGACCCTTACACAGACCCTGGTCTGGGGGTATCTAGTCTTCTGTTAGCTGAATGATTCACATGTGAACCTCAATACACTTTCTCCAGGTCCGTCTCTTCTTGGCTGGTGGGTGCTTTTAAGCCTCTATCCCACCAGGAAAGTATTGTCCATTGTATCTACAGGCCTGGACCAATGAGGCCCAGTCCCACGCCTCTTAAATGTGTTCTGCAAGCCACCCTGTTTGAAAGTTTCCTCTGTGATGTAGCACTCCAGTTCACTTAGAAGCCACAGCTGAGCTGGGCACTTTCACAGAACATTTTCTCCCTGAGACTCTAGAAACTTCAGGTCTGGCCACCGTGTGTCCTCACCGAGCCGATGCTATGGTGTAGATGACATCAGCATGCAACACAGATAAAGTCTCTGGGACCGGACCTCTTTGAAGTTGGTGGGTGGAGAAAATGGTTGTCAACACCCTTTCCTGAGAGAAAGACACTGTGACTCTGTCACCGCAACAATGACTGTTTCATGCCGCCTTGTAGGTCATACGCTTTGCTTAAAATAAACCACGCCACGGTCCGCTCCTCCAGCCTCTGGGCTATTTCATGCGGCAGATGATGCAACTTTCATTTGAGCGTGTCCAATGCGTGCCAGACCCCACTCTGTGTCCTCACGGGGCGCGCCTTTGAAGTCCTGAGGGAGGAAGCATTGCAAATTAAGTCCAGTTAGTACTTTATTTTCCTTTCCGTTTATTATTTCAGACAAGTAAATCGGGACAAAGGCCTCACCACCTTTAGGCGGTCTTGGCACCCTCCCAGATGGCTTCCCCTCCCCCTCACAGCCTGCTCATTGTGTCCCCTTTCCAGGAACTAGGGTTCTGCCCATTGAAGTGGGCTGAAAAGGGGGTGCTGTGGTGTTTGGAGGAACCCCACGAGAGCGGCTGTATCCGTTGCCCCAGCCTTAGTGTGCCCTGTACATCCGTTCATGTTTACTTACAGGTTGAAGATGATGAAGGATGTGTTGTGCTATGTCTATTTGGAAACTGGTGAGGGGCAGTTTAGATGGAGCCTTGAAGATGTGACATGATGTGGAGGGGGTGACGTTTGTGGAGGAGAATGGGGAACAGTTTGAGGGCAAGGCTATTGATGGGGGTGCTGTGTACGGATATGGGCTTTCTTTAGGGGGCACTAGGGAGGTGGTGGAGACTGGTGGGCAGCAGAACAGGTGTAGCCTAGTTCAGGGAGCTTTAATTTAGTACACACTGCAGACTAGGCATGCGTGTAGGCCAGGGGACACCCTGGAAGGTTGACAGAACTGGGTTTGGAGTTTTCAATACAAGATGACTAAGTCAGAGCTATAGCTTCTAGCACTGGGGACAGCAACGGGGGGGGGGGGGGGATTGGCCTCCTATGTATTTTTGGGAGACTTCCTGGAAGAGGGGCCATCTGAATTGCTTTTTTTTTTTCTCTTCTGAATTGCTTCTTGAAAGGAGGTGTTAACCAGAAGAGGGACAGAAAAGGGTGCCCTGGGCGGTGTGATGTATTTTCATGTAAGAGTGTTCACATGTAACCAGCACATCTGGTTATGGGGTTTCCTGGTTCCAAAGCCCTTTGGCAATCCCATGGCTCAGAATATGAATTCTCTCCACCCGGGCCTTCATCCAGAAGCCTACTTAGCTGTTTTCTCTTAGACCATTTCTTTGTTCCTGTCCTATTTCTGGGGACTTGCAAGCAGAGGGACTCGGCATGGTACAAACATGCTGCCTCCTTTCTCCTTGCCGCCTGGGTTACCTTGTCCATCCCACTTCTCATGAAGGCCGAGGGGCTACCTCCATCACGAGTGCCCTAACTCTCCTCACACAGTCTGGGGTGTCGCATGGCTCTTGGTTCTGTCTGTCTCCCTGCTCAGCATGTTGCTTTCCGGTTGTCTTTCGTGGCTCCTTTTTTCCCTCCCACAGAACACAGCTCCTCAAGGACCCTATTGCTCACATATTTGCTTATTTTCCGGAGGTTAGTGAGGGAATGGACATTGGGTGCTGTATTAGTTACTTGTTGCTTTTTTTGTGATGAAATACCATGCTGGGCCCATGGTGCCTCTCACATTTAGGATGGCTCTTCCTACCTCAGATAATCACATCTGAGTAGCCCCTCAACGCCATGTTCAGAGCTTATCTTCAGGTAGTTCTAGATGCTGTCCAGTGAAAATTCGTCCCTTTCTTGAGCCAGAGGACTTTCTCCCTCACTGCAGGAAACCCAACTCTTCTCTGAGTCATCCTCTTCCCTTCTTTACCCCCAGCTATCAAGTACCCTCCCCTGCCGTCCTCCCCCCCTAGTTCCTTCTCTGGTATAGTATTCAGATTCCTTCTCAAGTGATGGGATATTTGATTTTCTGATCTCTCTACCCAGTAGAGATGGGTAGGTAGACTGCATCCATTTGTCGGATGGGAGAACAGGCCCTTAGGTGAGTGGGGTTTCTGATGGTGCACAGCTGGTAGCTGGCAGAGCCAGGGATGAACCCAAACCTGCTCTTGGGTGCTGAGCTGCTGCTCACTGGCTCTTCAGTGAAGCCCACAATGCTTTGCTTGCTGGCTAAATGTGGGACAGACGATTTTTTGTGCAAGTGAGAGACGAAAGCTTGGTTCCCTGGTTCCTGTAACTGGACTTCCCAGTTTGGTTTGAAGGAAAATTCACTGGCGATGAAATGGGTGACTTTTGTCTCCAAGGAAACAAAACCAAGCTGGCTGCTGAACCGTGGCTCGCTGTTGTAGCCGCTGGTCAGCTTTGGCAGACCCTTGTCGTGGGTTGGGATCTCTAGTGAACGTGGATTTCAGTGCGGGTGTTTTAAAGTTCCTCCATCCAAAACGGAAAGAGTAAATTATCTGTTAGGCCCAATCCTAGTAATGGACAGTTGGGCCAAATGTTGCAATTGAGTGACTGAAGGGAAAAAAATACTTTCCGAAAGGCTTGGGTCCCGCAGGGTGCTGCCATCTTCCTTTAAATGTACCATGTGCCCCTTTGCCTCCTCATTATTTTTATTGCTAGCTCCGCCTCCTCCTCCCCCGCTTTACAGCTGTCCAGAGCACCTCTGAACTCATTCACTGAACACAACTGTCTAGCAGGAAAGAGGAAGCTTGCCATTGGAGTTGAGTCAATGCTTAGATCTAGGGTTTCCCTGTGGGATTTCATCATTAAAAAGTTCCCTTTTTATGCAGCTGGTGACATGTCTTAATGGCACTAGCCCAGTGACCTGAGCTGGATGTCTGGAACCCAGGTGAAGGTGGAAAGAGAGAGCCAGCTTCCCAAAGTGGTCTCTGATCCCCACACATGTAGCATAGAGCTCACGTATGTTTACATACCATACACACACACACACAATACACACACTTACACACTCTATCCCTTTTCTAATAAAGGGTAATGAATAGCTTCATTAAAGTGGCTCGCCCGTCTCTTGTGCCGTCCATGTCATTGCTGTGTTTTGTTGCATGTGCCACCAAGGAGCACTCAGTTTGTAGAGTAGGCTTTTAGCTTTCATGTCCGGATAACTTAAAAACCGTTTTCCTCTGGCCTGGGGAGGACATGACCTTAAACACCCGATCCCTGTTATACCTTCCACATGCTGGGCTCACTGTTGTGTACCATGATGCCCAACTTGTGATCCAGCCCAGGGCTTTGCATCAGCCAGAGAGCGTGCACCCTGCTGACTGAGCAATACCCCCAGAGTTCTCAGTGCATTGGTTTCATTTAGAAAGTCACATGTTGAACTTAGAAGACATGGATGAAGAGACCTTAGAGCAGAGGTTCTCAGCCTGTGGGTCATGACCCTTTATGTATATGGGGGGGTCACCTAAGACCATTGGAAAACACAGATATTTGCATTATGATTCATAACAATAGCACAATTACAGTTGTGAAGTGGCAACCAAATTAATTTTATGGTTGGGGGGTTACTACGACATGAGGAACTGTGTTAAGAGGGTACAGCACTAGGAAGGTTGAGAACCACTGACTGACAGGAAATACTCCACAAAGTTTTAATTTCTGGAGACTGATGGGGGGCAGTATCCAGTGGACAGTATCCAGTGGGCAGTATCCAGTGGGCAGTATCCAGTGGACAGTATCCAGTGGGCAGTATCCAGTGGACAGTATCCAGTGGACAGTATCCAGTGGGCAGTATCCAGTGGGCAGTATCCAGTGGACAGTATCCAATGGGCAGTATCCAGTGTTGGGAATCTTTCTAATGGCCAGTTATCCAGAATGAGTGACTAACAGGGAGATTGAGATGGCATTGGTTCTGAGGAACTCGCTCACCCTTGACAGAATCCGGTGCCCGGTGGCTGTTGTAGCTATGTGGAGATGGTACCAGGGCCTGTGGAAAGCCAGCTTCAGCCCTGCTCTGAGTCTTGTGTTAGCAAGTCACCCGTGTCTGTCGATCTGCGTGCAAATGGAGGTCACCGTTTACACACTGCAAAGACCGGAGTGAGATCCATGAACAAGTGCCATTTGATGGCGTTTCTTTGCCAGCCTGTGACTCCTTGTTTGGAAGAAATACGTGGCAATGTCTGTTGTGTAAATATCTATAGCTGCTTTAAGTTTTCCAGATGTGCAGGTGGTGTATGGCCCTAGACACTGCACAGCAGTGAGCGCTAACTGTCCTGTCCCCGAAGTGCATTTGCTTGTCGTTGTTTCCGGTTAGACTGGAGCTTCAGGTCACTGCATGCATGCTGTGTGTGTCTGTCTACAGCTCATCCAGCAGAGCAGTGGGTCTAACCTCCCCGGTACTGTGCCCCTTTAATACAGTTCCTCATGCTGTGATGACCCCCAGCCATAAAAAATATTTCCTTGCTACTTTATAACTGTGACTTTGCTACTGTTATGAATCATAATGTCATATCGGATGTGCAGAATAATCTGATGTGCGACTCCCAGTGGTGTCATGAGCCCTAGCCTGAGAACTGCGGCAGCAGAGGTCCTGGGGGTGTAAGTGGGGGGTGATGAAATAGGAGAGGCCCGTGTTTCACTCTGCATCCCACGCCGAATCGGCATGGTTTAGTGTTGTTCTGTACCCGTCATACACTTTGGCATGCCACTATATTGGCACACCCTTGCTGCCTTTGATTCTTGCTGTGCTGATAAAGTTCATCCATGTGGTGTGTATGTGTGTGTGGGGGGGGGTCTGTAGGAGGGTGTGAGGTATGGGGAACAGGGGAAGCAGATTGAAACCACACCAGTCCAGCTGATAGTAATTTTCCCTGGGGGCTGTGGAAGTTGAAGCTGCTCACTTGCAGTTTGAGCAACACAGACCTGTGACTTAGGTCCAAGTCATCTTTCTTCTTGCTGTTTAAGATCCAGCAATGGGAGCAGAACCTGGAAAAATTCCACATGGACCTGTTCCGTATGCGGTGCTATTTGGCAAGCTTACAAGGTGGGGAGCTGCCGAACCCCAAGAGTCTCCTTGCTGCCACCAGCCGCCCATCCAAGCTGGCTCTTGGCAGGTTGGGCGTCCTGTCTGTTTCGTCTTTCCATGCTCTGGTAAGTTCCTGGGGAAGGCGGGGTCAGTGGCTTGGGTAGAGACTTGCTTTTCCCTAACTGGTTGCTAGCTTCCAGCTTCTGCTGGAAGTTAGCCTAGTAACTGTCACGGGTCACAGAGGCGAGGTACCAGGCATCAGCATGGGAGACTGTGGTTGACTGTTCCTCAGGTTTCTAGGAGTCTAGTTGGAAGTTACTCCATATTCTTAACCTACTGGTCTCTATCCTTCCTCATACTCTTGGGAAGGTAGGACCTCCAAGGAATGGTCCTACTGGGTGAAGAAAAAGAAAAATATGGATTAAATGTTGCCCAACCTGGGGCTGGGATGACAACTCAGTGAGTAAACTCGTTTCCTTGCAAGTGTGAAGACTGAGCTTTATCCCTAGAACCTAGACTTGGAGAGCTTCAGGCCCACAGAACCAAACTCCAAAAACAGAGGGGGGAAAAAAAAAGAAAGAAAGAAAAGGAAAAAAAAAAGATGTAGGGCTTGGGTAATGGCTTAATGATTAAAGCAAGATGAAAAGACTTCTGATTTTCTGATTTGTATCCCTGTAAATGCTCCGTGGCCATGACAACCGCCTGGAGACAGGATTCCTGGAGCTGAGCAAGTTGACTAGTCAGCTAGTAGAATCGATGAACTCTGAGTTTGACTGATATTCCCTGTCTCAAATAGCAGGAAGAGGGCTTGGGGATGATTCCTGATGTCAACCTCAGACCTCCCCACATGCACTTACACACACACACACACACACACACACACACACACACAGGCACATAACACCACATACACATGAAAAGGAGAAAACTTAAAAGAATAAATGAGGTAGATGACACCTCAGGAATGACAGAGAGCTGACCATTGGTGTCTACATGCACCTACAGATGTGTGAATACACACACAAATACAACACATCATGATTGTTTGGCCTGAGGCTGGGAGCCCCATGGGTAGAGTCTGAAATTACATCTGGCTTCTCCATTGAACTGGCTCAGTTTGTGGGGCTCAGAGTGGTCTCGCTGACCTGCTTGCCCACTGTGAAGCCCTCTGGATGCTGGAATTTGGCTTGTGCTGTCTAGGTAAGAGGCATCTGTGTGAAGGCTGTGCTTCTGTGTATGAGCTATGCATCAGACACAGTCACTGACAGAGCACAGGCGAGACTGACGTCTCCACACAAAGACACTGTGCTTGGCTTTAAGATGGTTTGCAACTGTGTTTTCCATCAGGTGTGTTCTAGAGATGGCTCCACTCTCAGGAAGAGGACACTCTCCCTTTCCCAGAGAGGAAAAAACAAGAAAGGCATATTTTCTTCCTTGAAAGGGCTGGACACCCTGGCAAGAAAAGGGAAGGAGAAGAGAGCTTCCATAACTCAGGTGAGTTCTCGACATGGGAGGAACAGGAGGCTGGGTGAGATTCTTGACACCTACATCTGGAGACCGCTGCAAGTCAGAAGTGTTTATCTTCTGGTGAAGGTGAATTCAGTGTTGATTCAAAGGAATCTAGGTTCACCAGGGACGTGTACCCATGTAAATTATACAAGCGACGTTGTCTGCTTTAGCGTACCCTCAAAGGCAGGCCTGCCAGTGCAGTCTTAGGAACACAGGAACGAGAATTCTTAGAATAGGTCTGGGGATGTGGCCCAGTTGGTGGAGTGCTTGCTTAGCATGCCTGAAGCTCCATATTTGGTCTTCATCACTGCACACCCAGGAACATTTGTGCACAGGTGTACCACAGTGCTTGGTAAATTGAGGAAGGAGTATCAGGAGTTCAAAGGCATGGTCAGTGAGCTTGAGGTCAGCATGGACTAGAAACCCTGACTCCAAAAGAAGAAAGAGAAGCAGATCATGAGGCTTGAGTGTCAAGAGTTTGCCTAGCATGTGTAGACCCCTGCTAGAAGAAAAGGTATGTATGTATGTATATATGTATGTATGTGGGGGGAGGCTAATAATTAGAAAAACAATCTATACTTTTTGTTGCCTTATATCAATTTATATGAAAAATGAATGCAGAAAAGTAATGCTAGTCCAACGGAAATGCAGCTAGATTCTATATTGATGATTGTTCTAGATTCTATTGATAGCACCGATTCTCCTGCTAGTCCTAGACAGTATTGGTTGATGGTGCTAGGTTCTATTGCTAGTCCTAGATCTTACTGATGGTGCTGGATTCTATGGTCATGCTAGAATCTGTGCTCCCTCAAGTCTTTCACCCTGACAATTGCATTTTGTCAGTCTGTGCTACAGAGGGAAAATCTGGTGCTCTGAAAGGCTCAGCCAGTTAGCTACTCTGTACACCAGGGCCATAGAGCAGGGGTGGTGCTTGGGCTTGTCCGTAGTGTCCAAATCCCTGAAAGAATGGACCATAGGAGCTGCATGCAGTACGGAGTGTTTGCTCTTGGTGTTTGTTTTAAAGATTCCATTTTATGTGCATTGGTGTTTTATCCACATTCATATCTGCGCGAGTGTGTTAGATCCCCTGGAACTGTAGTTACAACAGTTGTGAGCTGCCATGTGGATGCTGGGAATTGAACCCAGGTCATCTGAAAGAGCAGTCAGTGTTCTTAACCACCAAGTCATCTTTCCAGCCCCTGTTCTTAGTATTATAGCAAAGAAAGAACAACTCCAATACTTATTGCTAAAATATGACCCTAAGTTCAGCAAACTGTTTTGAGAGCATGTTGAATGTGCCTATCCAAAGTGATTCCAAACACCCATAATGCAACATGTGTTAATTGATATTTTTCTCCTGGTTGACAGGTTGTAGGATTATTTTTTTTCAAGTACAGTGGAAAGAAAAAGCTATAAGATGATCTTATCCTGTAACTGACAGGGAAAAAATTTGCAATGATTTTCAGTGAGCTGCCCATGTTCTGGAAATGATTTTGCTTGTTATTTTAAAGAGATGGTCACAGTTCATAGAAGTTTATTTCCTAATTTGTGTCTCTTTAACTGTGAACAACACTTAGGAATAGTGTGACTAAAGACTTTAAAATAATTTCAATGTTTTAAAATCCTGAAACCGTAAAGGGTTGGGTGAGGAGGAGTGGATGGGTTGGTGGAAAGACAGCAAAATGCATGTGAGTTCTTTTATGGGATCCCTGATTTCTTAAATACTCATATATAAGAAGAATCACCTAGTCACAGGGCTGGTGAGATGGCCCCGTAGGTAAAGTCTCACTGTCAAGCCTGGTGATGTGATTGCTTCCCCAGGAACCGTATGGTAGAAGGAGAGCACTGACTGCACAGGTTGTCCTCCAGCTTCTATGCCTTCGCTGTGGCATAAGCCCACAACACACACAATAAGTAAATGCAAAAGAAATGAAAGACTTAAAGTTCTGCTTGTGTTTTTGTTTAGTTACAAGCAATAATTATTTGTTTGGTATAGGTAGTGGTGAGCTATAATCCACTGGCTAATATTGGGCCTATGTTTTCTGAATGGAACCTTCACGGTTATGTTCTGTATATAATGTCAGTATCAATTTGATATTAATCAAGATAGCCTCATGTAATTAAAGCATGATCAATAACTGGGTAACTTGCTTATTTTTAGAAGTACCATTTAGTTAATTAAATGAGTCTTCCTGCCTGCCTCGTCATAGCTGCTAAGTGTTCTCAACAAAAGATTTCTTGATAAACAAAAGCATTTGGTTGAACATTCTTTGTTTTAAAAAAGATATGATGTTAATACGTACATAGCTGAATAAAGTTGATATATTAGTTATTCCTAGTTGAATATTTTATTTGATGTTAGCATTTTACAAAACTTAGAAGATAAAATTTACAAGAGTAAGAAGTGATTTCTAGTCTTTTTGGCTTCAAACAAACTCTATTAGCATATTGTCTTCCAATATTTATTCTAAGAACATAAAAACAGTTATAAGATTGACTTTTGCAGCTTTGCCAACTCTGTTCCACATCTTCTGAAATGCATAGTTAGTTACAAAAGCAAAGTCAAGAAAATTCAAGATGACTTGAATGCTGTGAGACATCACAGAAAAGTCAGTATGAAACCACAGGAGGAAAGAAAGCAGATTCCTCTGCAGAGGGAAAGCTTAATATTTGAATGTTACTCCCGGATGTGAAATGAAGAGCTCACAAAATGTTAGATAACTTCAGACTTTAAACTGAAGATGTGTGGATGCCAAAGGAAAATTGCAGAACCATTTCATTAGTCTTTTTCCTTCTTTCTGTTTGTCAGATGTTTGATTCGAGCAGCAGCCATGGATTTCCTGGAACTCAGCTACCTCAAAACTCCTCTAACTCCAGTGAGGTAAACTTGGCTGGACAAGGCAGCCATCTTGGCAGCCATATTGTTTTATGCTGACAAAGCAGGGAATGCTGGTTTAGAGTCTTCACATGATCTATTAAAAGACAAGTTTAGAATGAAAATGGTTCCTACTAAGTAAGATAAGAGGTCCCCTAAATGTTAAGTATCTTTGGAGGCTTTTAAACCTTCATCACCACCTTGAAAGGAGTGTTGAGTGACCAGGCCAGAGTAGTGTCTTGGTCAGCAGTACCTGACCCTCCTGTGAATATTAACGAATCCCAAGTTACACCTTCCTTCATGAGAGTCAAGGCCTTCACATAGATGGTCCGTGCTTCTCTGGTCATCCTCAGTGGAGTTGAGCAGTGTCCCTCTCTGGTCTCCAGAGTTGCTTCTGTTTCTGAACGGGACCAGGAGTGGGGTCCACTGCTTGGATATGTTGATAGTTACTCTACTTTCTTCAAACTCTCTTCCTTCTTTCAAAGTTGTATTTCATATTGTTCATCAGTTTCTCCAACTCCCCCCCCTCCCCAGGATTCCTTTATCTGTAATTTTATTTCTAACAAACATCTGAGCTCATTAAAAGTTAAAATGTTGATGATGGAGCTGGAACAATGGCTCAGAGATTAAGAATACCTACTGTTCTTCAAGAGGACCCATGTTCATTTTCTAGTATTCAGATAGTGGCTAACAACCACCTGTAACTCCAGTTCCAGGGGGATTTGACATTATCATCTGGCTCTGTAGGCAGTAGGCATATATGTTGTGCAGAGATACACATGCAGACAAAACATCCATATACATAATATAATAAAATAACTTTAAAAACACCAGCTAATGGGGCTAGAGAGAAGGCTCAGCACTTAAGAGAGTTTGCTGCTCCTGTAGTGGCCCTGAGTTTGGTTCCCAGGACCCTCATGTCAGCTCACAGCTGCCTGTAAGTTCAGCTCCAGGAACTCTGATGCTTTCTTGTTGCCTTTGGGTAATCACACATATGTCATACACACATACACACTCTTTCACAAGACATAGATAAAAAACAAAATTAAAATTAAGAAGCTCGATAATGATCAGCATAGACAAACCTACTGTGTCTTTGAAAAAAAAATCCAACACATTGATAGGAATAGTTTTGATAAATTAGAAATTTAGTTTGAAAAAAACCCTGAACTATAGTAGAATGGTAGACACTGTGAGACAATTGCTTTGGGAAGCAGGGCGGTACTCTCTAGTGATATAAAATATTCAGTATAGACAGCTACACATTCCGCCTCCTCGTGAAGCTAGGAACAGTCTCCTTAGTGTATCTCCGCTGTTGCTAAAACTGCTCCTAGGTGGCAGCTCTGCTTCAGGCGCCCTGCCTCCCATTGGAAGATCCTCTACCTGGAGTCCTGTTTCTTCTCACCAGCAGCCTGCCAGCACCATGGCTGCCAAGAACAGGCTATGGGGATGGGACGGCTTGGATGGGACTTTCCTGCCTTGTGTGATCCTTTTGCTAAAGCTCACAAACCACGAGGGGGCACTGAAACCGCATCCGAACCTTCTCTTCTATAAAGGATGCTGCTATCAAAGTGGCAGTCGTTTGATAATGAATTCTGTCCATTTCCTGTGCCCCGTGGTTTCTGTATACTTGCGGAGCTGATTCAAAATCCCTGTGAGATCATATTGTCATCAATGAGCTTGACTTAATCATGTGGTTTGTGTGTTACCGAGATTTCAGTTCTTACTGTGCCCTGTCTTATCAAGTCACATTTGTGTGTGTATGCACATGTGCACGTGTAAGTGTGTGCTCGTGTGTAGTGTCTTGAAGAAGAGCTTTTTGTAGGTTCGTGGTTTGTGTAGTGTAAGTGTTCCTGTGTATTCTAAGCCCATAGCTCATGCCAACATTATGAGACTCGCTTAACATTGGCTGCTTAATTGTTTGTATTAGCTGTAGTCCTTTACTGGTTGAGAACTGTTGGATCATTGATCAAAACCCAGTGTTTTAAGATTGTATCTCCTTAAATATTATGTAACAATAGAAAGTTCTTATTTTACAAGTTTTAGGAATGAGATCATCAAAGCATTATCAAGACTTCCTGCAGACTTTGAGAGGAAATGTTGCTAACATGGTCACTGATGGTGAAGGCCTGTGCCTATTTAAATTGGGTTCAGGTTCACACATATCACAGTCGAATCCCCAAGTCCCAGGCTATTAGAGGCCCCTCTCCTGAGCATCTCCAGCCGAAACCCTGTGTAGGGACCCAGGACACTTCCCATTCGTGTGCTGGATGTTTCAGTGGTGCATTTCTCTGTCCTGTGTCACAGAAGACAGGTAGCCAGGTTCAAATAGAACTGTAGCTCGAACTAAGGGGGGGGGGCTTTTTCTTTTTTTTAAAATACCTCTTTGGCTTAAAATCCTGCCTGTAGCTGTTTGGATAATTACAATTATTATTCGGTAGTTGTCTTGCACTAATCACAGAGAATGTTTGCGGCACACAAACCGTCTGCTTTTATACAGTAAGTACATTATGTGCGTTGGCATCACACAGAAAGGCCATTGTGAGGGAGGAGCCGCAGTCCTTTTAAAATATCCCCCCATAATTGGTACATCCTGTAAGGGTCTAGCAGTGAGTCACCCTAATTGGGAGTCTGTTAGCGCTGGAGGAAAGCCAGCCTCCTTGGAGCGTTTTTGAAAGGACACCTTGGCTCGCCCCAAATGAGAGCTTTTCAGAGGCCTCTTGATGAGTAATGATGAGTCTCAGACAGTGTTTGCCAGGGAGGTGTTTGTTGCGGAGATGTCAACAAATCTCCCACTGAGTTAGGGTGGCAGCTGCCCCAGAAAGACACAGCCGCCGCCATGGCAGCCCCTGGCCTTGGCCTCTGAGCCTGGAAAACTGTCCGGGGGGGGGGGTGTCCTGACTTTATGTGGCAGTGAGTGAATTGGAGTATTGTCACGTTGGGTACTAGCTGCAGACGGGGCGGTCGGGAGGGGGGGGGGCACCGGGATGTTAGTGTCTCAAATGGAAAATGTGAATGAAGCAGCCAACTGTTTACCACAGCACAGTCTGTTCAAATAGAACGCTGGTCTGTAACCGTCCACAGCACATGTGCATGTGCGCCCATAGAACATGTCTCTGTCTGTCTCTTTGCATGCACAGAGCTGGCCAGTCAGGCCTTAGTCCTCCCTCTCCAACCACTGCTGTCTGGCCACCTGCCCAAGAAGGAAGTGAACACCGCATCATCCTTGACATGGAGTTGTCAAGAAAAGCCAGAGCGGATCGTTTCTTTTGTGCCGTCCCTTCATCTCACTTGCTAATAGACCTCTCCTTTGATCAGGGACTGGGGTGGTGTGGGCCCACTTATGACAGACAGACACTGTGATTTTGCTACTCATGTCCCTTCAGTGATTAAAGCGGTAATTACAAGCCATTCGATCCAAAAGCATCTGCCACGAGAACGCACAGGGTTGCCATCCTCTCTCCACGACACATACTGAGTAGAAGTGATTTGACATGTGGTTTCAGGGCCACTAGATAATAATAGTAATANCATCAGTAATAATAGTAATAATAATAATAATAATAATAATAATAATAATAATAATAATAATAATAATTTCTGTAGCAGTTGCCCTACCTACCAGGAGAGCTAGCTGGACTTGCCAATGCTAAGGTAGCATGTTATGGCTGGGCCTCCAGTTCACCAATGCCTCCAGTTCCTAAGTGGCCAGCAGGAGTTGGGCTGTAAGGAGACAACATTACACCCCACTTCAGGCTCCTCAGGGTTTTGGAACAAGGAATGATTCTCACGCAGTTCTGGGCAGTGGTTGTTGGGATCATGCAGGTGTGGCTGAGCTGAATGCAGAAGGTTTGCAGAGCATCTCATGCCGTTCCTCCTGGTGTGGCCCCCCGAAGTCAGTACTTGTGGTGGTCCCCTTTAAGGCGAGGGAGGCGTGGAGGCAGCAGGTTACCAGGCTGCCTGAGGCTAGCAAGACAGAAATCTGACCTCTGCCAGTTCTACGTCTTTTCTCGGTGTTCTCCTGGGACTGAGAACTTTGAGCAAGACTTCGGGAATATCTTCTGGCTGAAGGAGGAAGTAGAGCAGGAGAGAGCCAGGAGGTGAGACTGTCCTTTTGCTGCAGCTAGCCAAGCAGGGACTCTGGAGCACCCTTTGAGAAGGGTGTGCGGGAAGGAATGCCCAGATGTCTCGTTTGCGCGTGTGTTTAGTTTTAGGGTTTTCTGTTTCTTGAAAGAAAAGGATGTAGGAGAATGTTTTATCTGACTCTTTGAAACCACAGTCCATATGTTTTCAGCTTGGATGACACTGGCCCTTCCTGAGGAAATCAACACAAGCTTTCTCTCGGAAAGGGCAAAGCTTAAAATAACTTAGATCTGTATTCACCAAGTAGACATTTTTTTTCCTGGTTCTAATTAATTAATTCCACATTGTTTGATTCTGTTGAATAACCAGGTTTCTCCTTTCCCATATTTAATACATGTGTGCATGTTCGAACATGTGGGGGGGTGTACAGCAAGAAACACATCTAGTTTGTCACTGTGGGAGGTCTTTTGAGAGGCTCTCTCTCCCCGATGGCCTTGGCTTTGATAGGCATCTTCTGTGAACAGTGTGGACGTAGGAAAGGACTCCTCCATGCACGTACAGGCTCAACGCTGTGGTTAGTGGGGGTTGTTTCTGTTGTCCCTCCTCTCATCCCTCCCTTTATTCTCTCACGTTTCTTCTTTCAAGACTTGTCTTCTTTTAGCAAGGTGGGAATTTGTCTTCCTGAAAGTCGGGGCTATTAAGAACCTGGCACTCAAAAAGCAAATCCGAATCAGACGCAAGTATCAAGCCTTGACCTTCCCCCATGGGTCGGTCGGGTGTGAGTCTCTAGTGGCGCCCATCTCTCACCATCCAGGTACTGAGTATATTCTGGGCATGAGACATCACGTTAAGGGCTAGAAGAACCTGTGGATGAGGCAACCGTACTATCAATGACCTCACTACTCAAAGTGGATGAACCCAAAGCTAAGCTTGACGTGAGCTGGGGTCTGCTATGTCAAGAACTTAGTGTCGCGGGTTCCCCTAACGAGTGATTCCAGCATTAGAGCCAGGGGGCACAGAACCACAGAGGGAAGCAATTGAAATGATCAGAAATGCAGAGGCAGGGGAGTGTCTTACTTTTTATGAGAAGGCCCCTGGAAACAGTTTGTTCAACTAGGGCACAGTTTAAGTCCACTGTGGCGAGAAGTTAGCTGGCAGGCTTCCATGACCACACTGTGTCATAGCGGGGGGCTTGGCTCATATCCAGACTTTGGGGGTCAGAGCCCTTCTGTACTGCAGGTACTGCTAGTGTAAGCTTAAGAAAGCATTTTAGAACTTCCGCACCCATTTTTCTTACCGGGTAAGTAGGGGGTCATGACGGTGCCCACCTGAGAGTGTGTCTGCGAGTGAATTAGGATTTTATCTTACATGAAGGGATCTCCCTCATGGTGTGGCACGGAGGTGAACCTCCCCGAGTCCCTGCCCTCCCCCTTCTTGAAGGACAGCATGAAGTGCCCTGTAGCGATTTCTGTTGTTTCTTTTCAGTTTCTTACTCCACAGTGACCTCTGCTGGGCCTTCAGTTTTATTTTTTCAATGAGCATTGTTCAAGAGTGGAGCCTGTGCCGATAGGGGCAACCCCTGCTCTTCCTGGACCCCTGGGTAGAACCTCTGCCCTAGAGACAGAACTGCCTGGGACAATGAGCCAGAGAAAACCCTCACCCACGTGACATACCCCCTTAGCAGAGAGTGTCCCAGTGCCCACCTGGAATCCGGGGCTCAAGGCCTCTGCTTTTGTCTTTTCTTCTCTCCTTGGCGTGTGTGTGTGTGTGTGGGGGGGGGGGGGACACTTTGGTTCTGGCTGTGATCATCCTTCTAGGAAAATGTGCTGGCGTTGACAGATCGGTGGCAGATGCAGTTACAGCACTTCAGAACTGAGCATCCCGTTTCCAAACAGACAGCACAGAAAGGTGGATTCTTCCCCTTTTCTGGCCAGGCCTGTCCTTTGGAACGTCCTTATTATATCGAGTTTGTCTTTGCACGGTGTGTGTTTAAAGACGTGCATGGCATTAGCAGTAAAATAGCCCATCCATACGAATGCTGCAGGTCTGAGCCTTACAAAGCAACGAGGGAGCCCCATTCAGTATGTCACGTGTCCCCCATAAGACATCTTCATGCACGTGGGCTCCCTTGCTCATAAAAGCTCGTTTTAATTTATAAATATCAGTAATGAGAACAATAATTCCTCTGGCAAAGTGGTAAACTGAAGCTTAGCAAATCAAATTTTATTTGTTTTGAGATACGGTTTGAATTCGTCAATAAGGCTCAGACTGAGGTCTCGTCTCAGAGGTCTCCCGTTCTCTGCTGGGATTAAAGGCGTTTGCCAACACATCCATCCAAATTAAACATTCCTCCACCAGGCGACTATTGTCTGGTCAAGTAGCAGCACTGGAGTTTGGTTCACCGTAGTGTTCCCGCAGGGATCTAGCTCGAGGAAGTACTTGAGTTGCTGAGTGCATCGTTGCCATGCGTGTCATCCGTCTGAGCAGTGTTGGCTCACATGAAGTGATGGGCTGCGATGGGGAGATGTAGGAAAATATTCTGGGAAAGTCCTGAATCAGGTGGTATGTTTGGGGATGATTCCCTGACAAATGGCCACGTCTGACATAGCAGGGAGACAGAGAAGATGTGCTCTGTACTAGATGTTAGACTTAAGAAGTCTAAACAGGAGAATGAAGGACCACATTTGCAGAGAGTTGAGTTTAGACCTGGGCTGGGGCACAGTTAGACATGCCCATCCCTGTGGATGAGGACCTTGGGAAGCTGGAAAGGGACTGAGGATTAGATGCACGGTTCCCCGTGGCCCTTCTCCACCAGGACTCTATAGCAGTGAGACTGAGCTGTTCTGAACTGCCCCCGTGTCAGAGTGGAAGGAGCCTCTGTTCCTGGGCTTCGGCTCCATCTGCATAGAGAGAGGAAGAGCCAAAGGCCGCCCCAGAGCAGTGTGAGAGGCCAGTGTGTGCAGCGTGTGCAAAACTTATGTCAACAACTACTTACATGAAGGCAGCACTCTTCCCCGTGTAGCTTCTGTTTTTCTCACCCGACCTACGCTTTCTCACCTGACGCAGGTCCATGATCTGCATCTGTATGGCTCCACGGTAGACAGCGCGCTCCGAGACAGCACATGGGAGATCCAGACGTACGTTCACTTCCAGGACCATGACGGAGTCACTGTGGTCATCAAGCCCGAGCACAGAGTGGAGGATGTGCTGACGTTGGCGTGCAAGGTAATGGGTTTTGCTGTAGAAATATATACTGCTCAATAGAGAGGATCAGTGATGCACTCCTGGCTTCTGGTTTTGAGGGGAGCTTAAGACCCAACTTTCTACACGGGGGAACATATTAGCATTTTCTAGTGAGTTAACTCTGCCCACAGACATATTTAGTCTATCCCTAAAGTTGCTGTGGCATCCGTTTCTGCTCACATTGCTTAGCAATGAAGTGTTCTGTGTACTATTAAGTACGTCACTCAGTGCCGTTCACGGTCACTTCATGGGCACTTAGGAGATGACGGTGAATCATTCTTCCAACTGGACTTTATTCCCAGGGTGAAGATGAAGTAGATCAATCCATTCCGCACTGGCAGGTCTGATGCCTTTAGACCACCAGGGGTCGCAGTAGAGCTGAAAGACTTAAGGGACAGGAGTACATGGGAATACATACATGGTGAAGAGGCGTACAGAGTTTGCTGACATTCATGATTGGCATGAAGAGTATTTTACTTCTCTCTTATGCTTGGCATTGAAGCTTTAGCGTCCCGTACACTTGTGTATGCAACCGTGTGTTTATGATCTCAACTGCTCCTCCCCCCAGTGTGTAAGCCTTTTCTTCAGAAAAGCCTGGATATTAATCTGTTTGGGTGATTAAAAACGGACACAGTGACACATTCTCTGAGTGTTATGAGGTGTCAGGGGCAGGAGGTCAGCTAATCCTGCCTGGGGCACAGGCCTGAGGTCAGTGCTTTGCTGTTGAAAGTGAAAGAAAAGATGGAAGAGAAAGAAGGAGGAAGGGGTGCATGCCTGCGTGTTTCACACACCCACAGAAAGAGAGAGAGAGAGAGAGAGAGAGAGAGAGAGAGAGAGAGAGAGAGAGACAGAGAGAGGCAGAGACAGAGAGAGAAAGGAGGAAATATTTGAACTTCTACATTTTCATTTTGAAAATACTCTGAAGTGTGAAATTCTGAAGCCCATAGAACCTAAACCCATCTTGCAAATCTCTGTTCTTTCATGAGAAACAATTTAAAGGTAGCGACCGACAGGAGGAAGAGCTAGCCGATCTGACGGGAGATGGTGGTGTAATGAAATGCAGTTCCTCAACTTCCTAGTGGTGACCCTTACCCTCTGTGGTGACGGTATTAGAGGAAACCTTCACAGTGAACTTTGACCCTTCTTCCATAGTTCCATTCGCTTTTTGAGATTTTGGCAGTGGTTGGTCGTGAGCCTCCTGAACCCGCGTGATTTTAGGACAGAGCAATTAGACTCCGAGTAACCAATCGTTTTCTTGCAGTTGAGACAGTTGGAGCCCACTCACTACGGCCTTCAGCTTCGAAAAGTGGTGGATGGAAGTGTCGAGTGGCATGTGCCCGCCCTTTGTGAATACATGCAGGAGCAGGCAAGTGGAGGGTTGAAGGTTGAGAGGGACTGTCCGACCGTGTCTGCGTCTGACCTCACAGCCCAGGCTGGCCTCAAACTCCATGTGGAGCTGAAAATGATCTCGAGATTTTTTTTTTTTTTACTTTACATACCAACCCCAGTTCCATCTCTCTCCCATTCTCCCATCCCCCACCCCCACCTGCTCCCTATCCTACCCCCATCCACTCCTCAGAGGGAGTAAAGTCTCCCTTGGGGAATCAACAAAGTCTGGCACACCAAGTTAAGGCAGGAGCAAGCTCCTCCTCCCTGTATCAAGGCTGAGCAAGGTATCCTACCAGAGGGAATGGGCTCTGAAAGTCAGTTCATGCATCCAGGATAAGTCCTGGTCCTATTGCCAGCCCACCCCTCCCCAATAAATCAAGCCACATAACTGTCACCCACATTCAGAGAGCCTAGTTTGGTCCCACGATCTTTAGGTTCTGACCCTCCTGCCTCGACCTCCCGAGTGCCTGGCATACAGATGTGTGCTGCCACACCTAGCCTGTGTGTGATGCTTGGGTTTACACCCAACCGAGGCTTTGCACATGCTAGGTGAGCAGTCTCCCACCCAGCTCAGCACATTCCCTAGGTCTCTGCATGCTCTTAATTCTCAAGGCTGTAATTTAGGGGCAGACTTCACATTTGGTGTTTGCTTCGTAAAGAGCTCTCACGTAAGCAGTGCGGTAATCTTCCCGGGGAAATCGTCTCAACACAATGCTGGGAGGTTGTGTGACCTTAAATCCGTTACCTTCCCTAGGTTTATGACGAAATTGAAGTTTTCCCTCTCAATGTGTATGACGTGCAGCTAACCAAGACTGGGAATGTGACTGACTTCGGTGAGTGTCCTGAGCTCTCTCCTGACCCTGGGAGCTTGCCTCTCATCCCACCTTTAGTCCCCCTCCTCTCTCTCTTTGTTATTATTTATTGATTTTAGCAGAATGGACTGGTACATATCAATATTGGGGGAGGTGGCAAGGCAGTTACAGGAAATAATATCAGAGTTGGTAAGGAATGTGACTCGCTGGTGGTAGTGCCAACATAAGGAATTAAACTGTGCTGGGAACTAGTCTGAGGTTCACCCAAGGGTCAGACAAAGCTTCTTTGATCCATCTGTTGATTTTTGTCGTCATACTTGTCTGCAGTGCCTGATGAGGCCAGAAGAGGGCGTCTGATCCCCTTATGTTTGGAATTACAAGCAGTTGTGAGCGGCCCAACTTGCATGCTAGGAGCAGCAAGTGCCCTTAACCACTGAGTCATCTCTTCAGCCCCACAAAACTTCTTTTCATATTTCCCCCACCCTTTCGCCCAGGATAGAAATCTTACCTGCCCTTCAAGAACACGTGGCTGATCTAACTGGAATAAGCCCAATCTCTTTGTTTATCTCCCTTTGACCTGAATTTAACAATGAAAGGTCAGAGTTGGTGTTTAACTGTTTTCCTGGTCTTTATTGAAACCCAGCTCTAAGGTCTCTGTGGAGTTTGCTGATGTCTCAGAGGGCGCCTCAGCCTTTTATTGCCTTTACCAGAAGTCAGCAATCAGATGAAGGCTGGTGAACGCCTCCGCAGAGGCTGTTTTCTCACGACAAAAACATTGTCGCAGCCTAGATACCTGCTTTAATTCAAGTTGCTAATATGCAAAATTGTAATATGTGAAGATTCCATTCTTTTGGATTGTTCTTAATTCTATGATCAGCTGTGTTGGTTTGTTTTGAGACAAGGTTTCACTTTGTAGCTCACACTAGCCTGGGACCCCAGAATATCCTCAAAACTCTTAGCTTCTCAAATGCTGGGAACCACTGTGTCCACCATAGGCTTGTGTTGGTAGGTTATAAGTTGGTTTCGCTTGGAAACTCTTTTTGCCTTTTGTCTACTCCTCTTGGCATTTGCTCTGCTTCCCATGGTTATCACGTCTGCTTCCCATGGCCGCCATGTCTGCTCCCCATGGTTATCATGTCTGCTTCCCATGGCTGCCATGTCTGCTCCCATGGCCGTCATGTTTGCATCCCATTTGCATCCCATGGCCGCCATGTCTGTTTCCCATCTGAGTGAATGAGTTTAGTCACAGATTCTTTTGCCATGGCTGATCAGGCTTTGCTTGAGGCTTAGAGAAGACATGGGGGAAAGAGGACATTTTCCCCTAACCTCCAGGAGCTAATAGCATTGGGGGACCCAAATGTGGAAGTCTAGTCTCCCCTGTGGCAGTGGAGGCAGTGTCTGAGGGGACGTCGTTCCAAGCAGGACATGTACTGGGTTTTGCATGTCACATCTACATAAAGCACTGGCTCCATTTGGGCAGTTTCTTCACCTTCTCTTTCTGTGTGTATGTACATACATGTGCGTGTGCGTGTGAGAGAGAGAAGAGGGGAGAGAGGGAGGGAAGGAGGGAGGATATCCAGGTATGCATAAGCCAGGGCACAAATGTGGAGGACAGCGGACAACCTTGAATTATATCCTTGAGTATATGTTTTAGAGACAGGATTTCTTTGTTGTTTTTCCACTGCATGGGCCAGGCTAACCGGCCTGCGAGTTTCCAGGCATTATTCAATCTCAACCTCCTGAAGGAAATGTTGGGTTACTGGTGCCTGTGCTGTGTACCTGGCGTTTTTCGTGGGTTCCGTGGATTCGAACTCTGATCCTTATGCTTGTACAGCACGTGCTACGTTGTCTCATTACCCAACCCCAGTCTTTAACCTTCTCGAAACACCTCATTACATTTCATTTCAGTAAGAGTAACTTTTCGTCTTAACTTTATAAAAAAGCACTGAGGTGCGGTAGAAGTAACAAACGTTATCTGCATCCTTTATCCATGGTGACAAGTCCGTTGTGTCCACGAGTCACCCTCACCATCCATCTCCAGATCTCTCATGTGACAGAGCTGGAGTTTTGTGTCCCTAGGAGGCCAGCTTTCTCCTCTCCTTCCCCTGCTCTTGATAAGTGACATTTTACCCTTCATCCTTACGAATTTGGGAACCCTTTGATGTTTGTCTGTGCCCAGCTTCTTTCACTTGGCATCAATGTCTTCAGGGTTCATCCCATTAGAGGATGTGCCCGAATTGTCTTTTTGAGACTGAATAATGTCCTACCACCTGTATACATCACATTCTGTTTGTCCTTAGTCTCCTCATTAGTCAGACAGGCTGTTCCCAGGAGCTGGCTGTTAGGAACGTGCTGCCATGGACAGACACAACTGTTGATTAAGGTTGCACACTCCTGTGTCTAAACCCTCCAGTCTGGGTGGGGTTCCTCTTTTCCCCCCACTCTTGCTAAATAATAGCACTTTCAAAATGGTGGTAACCTGACTTCTCAGCAATGCTGCCTTGACAGGAATGGATGTTTACTGATGCACCCCAGCCTAGGCTGGGGAGATAAAAGGAGGCGAACTCACACTCGCTCTTCTCTTTTCTCCCTTCCCCCCCCCCCCAGGGTTTGCAGTCACAGCTCAGGTGGACGAGCACCAGCATCTCAGCCGGATATTTATCAGCGATGTTCTCCCCGACAGTCTGGCATACGGAGGAGGTCTGTGCGGTGCTGTGTGTGTGCGCTCTGAGTTTCTAACTGTGAGATGCATCTGCCCCATGGGCTTGTTTTGCTATTTTTTCAGATGAGGAGGATTCATCCTGGAGTTTTTGAGAAAGAGTTTTTTTTGAAAATGCATATGTACATATATAAAGCATGTGTGTGTGTAAAGAAAGAGTATTCATACAGATGTGTGTATAAAGGCAGTATCATACAGATGTGTATGTGGGAGTTCTTGGGAAAGAATTTACTTGAAAATTTATATATGTATATATGAAGTATTGTATGTTTATAAAGAGTATACATACAGGTGTGTGTAAAGAGTATTCATACAGATGTGTATGTATATAAAGAAAGTATTCATACAGATATGTACGTGCGAGTTCTTGAGAAAGAATTTACTTGAAAAGTCATATATGTATATATAAAGTATTTGTGTATAAAGAGAGTATTCATATAGGTGTATGTGTAAAGAGAGTATTCATACAGGTGTGTGTGTCTATAAATAGAGTATTCATAAAGATGTCCAGATAGAGGGAAGGAAGGAATGTGTGAGACAGGGAGAGACCCAGAGAAAACACTTGATAAGCTGTTCCCCAGACTGTGTTACAAGCAGCTGCCTAACGCCAGCTCAGAGCTGAGCCTTAGCTTAAACATGTGCGTAACGCTGCGTTTTCCACCTGGTCAGTGGCTGGCACTTGCTGCTTGCTTTCTTCTTTAAGATGCATCTCTGTAATCTCCCTTGCCCTCTTTCTTCCTGTTTCTCCCTTCCTGGTTCTCAGGACTGAGAAAGGGCAACGAGATCATGACCTTAAATGGGGAAGCTGTGTCTGACCTTGACATCAAGCAGATGGAGGCCCTGTTTTCCGAGAAGAGCGTCGGGCTTACCCTGATTGCCCGGCCCCTGGACAAGAAGACAACCCTGTGCACATCCTGGTCAGACAGTGACCTGTGCTCCAGGGACTGGAGAGGTCAACCACCCTCTCCCAACCAGTCCCAGCTGCTGGAGGAATTTCTGGACAACTTTAGAAAAACCTCCACAAACGGTAAGGCTGTGTTCTGTCTCCATCTTCACTTGGCACCTTGATTGCAAGCCCAGATTGTAGAAGATACTACTCAAAGATTGCTTCCTCGTTCGCTAGGACAAGAACACAGGTGCAAACTGAGAGACATTTACCAGGAGTCCATGCAGTTTAGCAATTAGAACAACTTCAGAAAAATTCAAAGTAACTACTTTTTTTTTCTTGCGCAAAATAGTCTTTAAAACCACAGGCTCTTTCAAAAACTTTTCACCGTATTTGGCCTTGACATTGCCTGTAACCGACGGCAGGCATGAGCCTGCATAAACCCCAGTCTCAGGAGACTATGATTTCAGTCAGCGGAGTGTAAGGTGAATCCATTTGCATTGTTCTGTTTGGGTCCTGGAACATGGTGCAGGGTTGTTGTTGTTGTTGTTGTTTGTTTGTTTGTTTCTATCAGGAGGACTAGTCTCTCAGAAGCAGCAAACTCTGTAGTTCACGGGCTGATTTGAGAACTTTGCGAAGCTCCATGACTGAAGCGTCTGCCAGTATAGTTCCTCCCATGTGAAATACCCGTATGGGGAACCACGTGAAGCAGATGTTCTCAACTTGCTGTTTCCACCTCTCTTGCCTGTTCTCTTAGAATCAGAGGCCGTAGCTGACCACCTGCCACTTCCCTCTGTTGTCATAGAGAGTCCAGGTCAGCTTTCCTAGGAGCATAGGGGGTGGCTCCTGATCTTGGGAACACCTGAGCAATTTTTCCACACTGTCCTGCATTGCTAATGGATTTGCAATAGGGATCTCTGCGTGTTGACCAAGAATGAGTGCGAAGAGCAAAAGAGAGACCATTAGGATGGAATTTAATAATAGAGCAGGCTTGCGAGGTCATCTTTGGAATTAAGCATCAGATTGTAAGATTCAACAAGGTATCTCATGCTTTCTCTTCCTCTTCTAGGATGCTGTTCCCATCTACAATATCATGAGGTTGACTGTTGGCATAGAAAAGTGGGTGTCATGAAACAGAAATTATGACAGAGCTAATTAAAGGGTGTTGAATATGGGACCATCATTCAGCTTACCCTAGGCTGCTATTCTGACCCTGAATGGCCTGTGTTATGTGTCCATTGTTGGATTGGTTATTTTTAAGGAACACTCCCTACGGATTGGTTATTTTTAAGGAACACTCCCTACCTGCTATTCCTCTGTGTTTTATCATAATCAGAAGGTACTGCATTGCAGAGGCAGTTTTGAGATGTATCCACTGCCGCCTTCAGGTGGCCGCTGGAACTGAGCCAAAAGTGCACACAGAATCCTTCAGTGGGCCGCTTGCTCGTGGTCCTTCTTCCCTTCCTGTCTCTTCCCTACTGTGTGGTTGCTCTCCCAGTAACTTCTGGAGACTCGTCCTCTGCTCAGACCACCTTTGTGAGAGCCCTGTGGTGTCCCCAACTCTGATTTGGCAAGGGCTCTCAGCCAATGACTCATCTCCCTTCTCTTTCTGTCCCAGCTTCCTCTTTAACTTAGACTGTTTGGAAGCCAGGCAGGATGTCTTTTGTCACCTGTATCCTAAGTACCACATGGAAGGCTGAGGCAAGACGACTGTGAATTCCAAGTCAGGGTGGGATATATAGCAAGACCTTGTATCAAATTAAATAACAATAATACCAAAAAACCCTTACTTAGATTTACCTTACTGTGAAATAGAAAAAAAGCAATCCCATTGTCCTATTATGACATTAAAATTTACACAAATGAGCATTTAAGTAGCTTTGGAGAAGGGATTTTAAGACAACTTTGGGCTGTCCTCGGAGCAACCTCTTTAGTGTGTTAAGTCAGACATGTCCCACCCATGGACATGGCTAGAAGGGACTCTGTACCTAGAAAGGAGGGAGGGAGGTAAGGAAAGCCCCAAGTCCATTCTACAGAGGCTGGGTCTCCACCTACTGATGTTTCTGAAGGATAAGACTGACTTTTTAAAAAGGGGAAACTGGATGAACCCCCTGTGGAGTAGGGAGAAAGATGTGTGCAGTTGTTGGGGGCATATTTGACCATCTCAGGGAATGGATGCAGACCTTTTCCTGCTGGGTGTTGAAGGGAAAAGCCCTAGGAACAGGCTGCATCTGGCTCGGGGCTCTGGCCTACTTCTGGTTTTAGTCACATGTACAGACATCTACACCGGTCTCTTATTTGGCCTCTAGTCATAGCAGAAAGAAGGGTAGTCACATCAGGGGGAGGTGGAGAGAGATCACAAAGGACATGGGGGCTAGTCTAGAAGAGGTATCCTGCTCATATTTGAGACTTCTTGATAATTAAGACAATTGGTTAAATGAGTCTCCAACTTACCCCCTGAGTTTAAGAAAGACAGACTTTGAGAAAGCCCCTTTCTGAGGCACTAGGTCTCTGCACCGCAGGAGGAGGGTCTCTAATGAGTAGTGGAACCATTCTCTCCCCAGCCCCACTAAGCCGAGATTCTGAGGACCCAGTGAGATAATGTGTCACATAGTTATTAATACGGCTGGTATCTCAGGGTGTCCACCAGTTAGGGATTGAGCCCTGGCCTACCATCATCCTCCAGAACTCTCCGAAAGCGCTGGCACTTGGTTAGCCTTCCTCTTTTGGTCCTTGCCCCTGCCAAGGACACATTGATCCTGTTAACACTGGGAGTCGCCTTGCTCTCATGGCTCTGGTCCCACAGCAGAAGCCACAGGGCCACCGTGTTTGAGCGAAGTACCTTTGACTCCTCAGGAATGAATGAATGGCTGTTTGATTTCTGCCTTACATATTTGAATTTCCATAATAGTTACCCATTCCAGGGAGAGCAAATGCCCACAGGCTATATTTGACCGGAGTAGAAATGCTAATAAAGAATTTTTACAGAGAGAATTTTATCACTGGAATTCACCCCAAGAAGGCCAGTGTTATTTTTGACCCAACAAGGACACCATTGAAGGAGTTGGGCGTCTCCAAGCTGTTTGTGCTCTGATCCTGTTAATGCTGTTTTTGTGATTTATGCATGACGTTCCCCCCCCCCCTGGTGTTTGCTGGCCCTTGAGCAATCTCAGCAGCTTTTAGCAAAGTCCTCCTGGGCATAAAGTTTGTGAATGAAGATTTTTGCAAACATTAGACTCCCCCATGGTTTTCTCCATGCAAACAACTGTTACTGTGGCCTGGAAGTGGTGGTGGGCATTGGGGGAGATGTGGGTAAAGGTGTTTCCTATGTAATCTCAACCAGATATGCCGAGGCTAAAGACAGGGCCATGGAAAGAGGTTGACAGTTTTGCTGGGGCCAGGCTGTGAAGCCTTGAATTCTGGAAGCCTATGAAAGAGCTGAGAACTGCCTGACCTTCCCTAGCCATTTGAGGGACATGGGACATGTTTGCTGGCCCCTTGGCCTCTGGAATGTACCTGCCACAATGTCTACCACTGTAACTTCACTGCCAATGGTCATCAAGAATTGTTACTTTGCTGATCACAAGTCTTCTTGTGAACTCCTCTGGGGATGATGTGACAGTTTCCATGTTGAAATCAGAGCAACTGTGTGATTGCTGCATGAAGCCCTCCCAGAATTGGGTTCACTGACGTTCCCTTCTGGAAGAGATGAGAGCTCTGGAGTGTTGTAATAAGAGTGGCGGGCTACGTTCCAGGCACCTGGCCACACCGCTAGCTTTATATCCAAAATAATTACACAGAAACTGTATTCTTTTAAACACTGCTTGGCCCATTAGCTCTAGCCTCTTACTGGCTAGCTCTCACATCTAGATTAACCCATTTCTAATAATCTGTGTAGCTTACTGGTAAGATCTTAACCTGTGCCTGTGTCGGGTGGGAGAATCATGGCAACTGCCTGACTGGGCTTCTTTCTCCCAGCATTCTGTTCTGTTTACTCCACCTACCTAATTTTCTATCCTATCAGAGGGCCAAGCAGTTTCTTTATTAATTAACCAATGAAAGCAACAGATTAGAAAGAAGTCACTCCCACATCACTGGAGGGCACGAGGCTTTGCCTCACTGCTTGGATATACATATAAGTGGTTAACAATTGCTAAGAAAGTTTACCAGCATCTTTAGCAAAACCTGATTGTGTATCATTTCCCTGAACATCAGATGCCTATACACTATACGGTCCGAGTAAAGTCTCCAAGAGCTACCTGTGGGCTGTGCCACTCTCAAGAGGCCCGAGTGTTATGCCACACGTGGTCTCACAGGCAAGCCAGGTCGCTAATGGTGTAGTTCCCGGAAGCCTTTAAAGGGAAAGCATGGTGGCTGTTCACACACAAAGAAGAATCAGTCCTCGCTCTTCCACAGTTACTTCCAGTGACACTCTCTCACTTCTGCCCTCATTGCTCCTCTTTGGTCCTCGGCCTGAAGGTGAATCCTCTTCTAGTTTATTCCGCTATCTGAAGGAACTGACGCCTTCAAAGGCAAGCAGGAAGCAGAGAGGGTGAGCCCGCCTCCAGGATATACTTCCTCCAGTGAGGCCGCACCTCCTGAATCTCTCCAAATAGCACCACAAACTAGAGACTCAGTGTAAACATGGGAGCCTAGAGGGAATCAACTCCTGTGCTTAATCCTGAATTCAGGAACTTCAGTTTATGCTGTGGGATAGTTCTCTTGTGCACTGTAAAGATTTGTCACTTGTATTAGTTTAATAAAATGCTGATTGGCCAATAGCCAGGTAGGAAGTATTGGCAGGGCAACCAGACTCGGAGAATTCTGGAAATAGAATTCTCAAGTTAGATACAGAGGAAGCAAGATGAGGATGCTTTACTGGGAAAAGGTACCAAGCTACATGGTAACATGGTTAAGAATTATGGGTTAATTTAAGTTGTAAGAGATAGTAATAAGCCTGAACAATAGGTCAAACAGTTTATCAATAATATAAGCCTCTGTGTGTTTCTTTCGGACTGAACGGCTGTAGGACCAGGTGGGACAGAAACTTCCATCTACACCTTTAGGTTCGTAAAATGAGACATGTGACTTCCTACCACAGTAGAAGTACAAAGCATCTACTGAGAAACCAATGTCTTTAGGAAAATAGACCCCCCATCCTTATGTTACTTCATGTTTATTATGACAGTGATTTGCTATGTATTCTAGGCCTACCTTGAACTTGATCTTCTTGTATTTCTCTGTTTCTCCCCAACTCCATCCTAGAATTATAGGTGTTTGCCACCACGCCCAACCAATTTTCCTTATTTTCTTCTTCTCTTTCATGTGTTTATTGAACAGTAGTGGGTGTCTGTTGAATAACAAGGCCTGCTGACAAGGAGCAGTGGAAATAAACAGTGAGCTGAGCTGATAGAAATCCTCACGCACAGGGAGCTTGGCTGTGTCTCAGCCCAAGGAAACAGAGAACAAGTAAACGTACAATACACTGTAAGGAATATGAAGAGACAACAATGGTCAGGGCAAGAAGGACAAGATCAGGGGTGAAGCAGGACAGTGTTGTCATCTTGACACAAGCTAGGATCAACTGAGAAAATGCCCCCATAAGACTGACCTTATGCAAGTCTGTAGAGCATTTTCTCAATTGAAGATTACTGTGGGAGGCCCTAGCTCCCTGTGGGTGATGCCACCCTTGGGCTGGTGGTCCTGGGTGCTATAAGAAAGCAGGCTGAGCAAGCCATGGGGAAGCAAGGCAGTAAGCAGCATCCTACATGCCTATGATGGCCTTTGCATCAGCTTCTGTTTCCAGCCTGACTTCTCTTAGGGATGGACCATCTGAGGGCTGTAAGCTAAAACAAACCCTTTTTTTATTTGATTATTGGGGCGCAGGGGTTGGGGAGTCAGTAAACTTTGGAAATGCAATTGCAACATATCATTTCCTCTCACATCACATTTAGGGGAGTTAGTTTGTTCCTATGCAAGTTACCCAGTTGTCAATCCAGAGTCAATGAGCTCCCACTAGTTTAGGTCAGCTGACTCTGTGAGTTCCCCCATCATGGTCTTGACCCTTTGTTCATATTATCGATCCTCCCTCTTTTCAATTGTACTACGAGATTGTACTGGGAGCTCGGCCCAGTGGTTAGTTGTGGATCTCTGCATCTGCTTCCCTCTGTTTCTGGATGAGGGTTCTAGCTTCTCTGGGGTTGTGGACTGTAGACTGGTTATCCTTTGCTTTATGTCTGATATCCACTTATGAGTGAGTACACACTATGTTTGTCTTTCTAGGTCTGAGTTGCCTCACTCAGAATGATTGTTTTCTAGTTCTGTCATCTGCCTGTAGATTTTAAGATGCCATTTTTTTTTATTAAGCACTGAGTAGTACTCCATTGTGTAAATGTACCATATTTTCTTTATCCGTTTTTTAGTTGAGGGGCATCTAGGCTGTTTCCAGGTACTGGCTATTAGAACAATGCTTAGCTGAGCAAATGTCCTTGTGGTGTGAATATGCCTCCTTTGGGTATATGCCCAAAAGTGGTATTGCTGAGTCTTGAGGTAGATAGATTCCTAATTTTCTGAGAAATTGCCCCATCAGTATGATTTCCACAGCAGCTGTACAAGTTTGTACTCCCACCAACAATGGAGGAGTGTTCCCCTTACTCCACATCCTCTCCAGCATAATCTGTCACCAGTGTTTTTGATCTTAGCCATTCTGATCAGTGTAAGATGGTATCTCAGAGTTGTTCCCTGATGGCTAAGGATGGTGAGCATTTTCTTAAGTGGCTTTCAGTCATTAGAGATTCTTCTGTTGAGAATTCCCTGTTGACATCTGTACTCCATTTTTTTTAATTGGATTATTTGGTAGTTTGATGTCTAGTTTCCTGAGTTCATTGCATCTTTGACTTGTTATGAAAAGGTTTGGCACAGTTCAGATCATCTCAATTTGAGACTTGGTGGTAGCTTTGAATTCATTCAGTTGGAAATGGGCCTAGGAAATTTCTCTTGTGTGTCTACTGCCAAGAACTCTGGCCCACTGACCTCAGAACGGGGAGAAGAATGCCAGCAGAATTTCTGGAGCAGTAGGGTCCCTGCCCTTGGCCTCCCATGTGCTGGCTGTGGAAGCTGGGGTTCCCAACAGTAGCTAATTTCTGTCTGGCCTAGCCTACTTACCCTTCCAGCGCACCCCCCGGCCAGCTGCTATTTGTGTATCTAATTCTAACTTTCATGTTTCTATAGAGGAATAAGCATGTTAAACTTATGTGAATTTTTGGCAGATATTTAGCACGA
Organism: Alexandromys fortis; assembly: GCF_014885135.2. Classification (NCBI taxonomy): domain Eukaryota; kingdom Metazoa; phylum Chordata; class Mammalia; order Rodentia; family Cricetidae; genus Alexandromys; species Alexandromys fortis. The sequence continues at coordinate 3,775,987 of NW_026067907.1, forward strand.
TTTTTTGATAGTTCATTGAATTCCATCATGTGTGTATGCACAAGTGTATATCCATCACGTGTGTATGTAGTGTATGTGTGCATCTGTGTACGTGAGTGTACATGTAAGATAGATACCTTCCTTGCTTACCCTTCACCCTGTCTTTTGAGGCAGAATCTCTCGTTAAATTTGGATCTTGCTGATTCTTCAAGGGTGGCTGGGCAGCAAGCTCCCAGCGATTCAGCTGTCTGCCTCCCCCATGCTGGAATTCCAGCCACACATCCTCCACGCAGCTCCTATTGCTGTATGTGTCCTGGCAAACCTGACCTCAGGTCTCCATGCTCGTGTGGCAAGCCTTTACTAGCTGAGCCATCTCTTCAGGCCCCAAATCTCACCATTTTTACTGGACAAACATGGTGTGCAGAGGGGGCTTCAGAGGAGGAACGGTGGCTTCTTGACCGGAGTGCCATCACCAGGTTTGCTTGGCCACTGAACCCTTAGCTACACGCTTGTGTTTTGATCTTCAGGAGGTCAGAATGTATTCATTAGAGAGGAGAGGAAAACCTTTTCTGGCAGGTTTACATGATGAGGTATGGATGAAAAGTGGCTCTTTTGTTTTGTTTTAGGTTGGTGGGAATAGAAGTTTGTAGAAACTGTACCTATGCCTGCTTCTGTTTTAGGATTGCGTTCTATAGGAAGAAGGGAGCTGCCTCTAGGCTATGGGGAGGAGAGCCCAGGCTCTCTGTGTTTTCAGCCCTGAGAGTGCCCTATTTGCCTGATATAGGAGTCAGTTTGCTGCCTTGCAGAATTGCTCTGTATGTTCTTGCCATCACTTCCCCGTGACCGAAAAGCCCATTGACAGTGAGGGGTTTGAGGCACTGCAGCCTCTGCTTCAGTCGCTACATCACCACAGTGAGTAAACAGGCACTGTGACAGGAAGGCTTTGAGGACTCCTTTTAGAATCCAATTTTCATTGTGTGTGTTGTATGTGCGTGTGTGTGTGTGTGTATGCCATGCGCATTTGCATACCTTGGAAAGCAGAGGTGAGTGCAGTTATAAGAACTCTGTCAGCATGACATTAAGAGGCATTCTTGATTAGAGTGGCTGTCAGAGGCGGTCAGCAAAGCCTTCCAGATTTATCAATCCAATGTCATGAAATAGTGGGGAGGTGACCTCAGGACATCTGCAGTGAACTGCATCCCACATCGAGGACTCCAGGCTGTCTCGTGGCTGTGCCTGGCAGAGAACCAGGTGGTCTGGCCTCGTGCGTCTGCCAGCAGATATCCTCAGAGTAAGCCAATGCGACCTGGACTGGCTGCTCTTCACGTCTGCCCTGCCATTTCTGCCATATCACAGATAAACCCAAACCACACCTAGAAAGGGGCATTAGCTTCCCTATCTCCAGGGTGGGTCAAATTTGAGCATGTGTTTGAGTTAAATTGGTGGCAGCAGCATTTATAAAAGGCTGTAGGTTCTGAGCAAGGACTCCTGGTTCCAGCTTCTGTGACTGTGCACACAGTCCTCTATTTCCTGTTCCCTTCTCTCCAGATGAGGCGCGGGGAAGCCAGTTAGGACTTTTTCCTCCCCAGCTCTAATGTTCATTTATTAAATAGGATTTAAGGAACAATTTAACTTCTATCACAATGCCCATGTTTTATAAAAGTTTACAAAGTCAAAAAAGCAAAACATTGGTATTTTGGTCTCGCTGCAAATCCCTTCACCTCTTTAAATAGTGCCAGGTCCCGATGACTGGGAGAGGTGTTGGCTAAGACTATGATAATAGCAGGCTGTCTCCGTGCAAAGATCACACGGCCCCAGGAGCTCTAATTATCCCCCGCTCGGTCTGGTGGAGGAGAGACATGTTATTATCCTCACAGCTGGGTAAATCAAGGCACAGGCACATGATGTCACTGGTAACTTGGACAAGGTCATAGTCAGTCCTAGAGGACACCATGGTGCTGTTTGTCCATCCATGTGGGAATTGTCTGCATTTTTACAACTTTTCCTTTATGGAAAATGTCATGTAAAGCCTAATCATAATCCTCCTGGTGGTATGGCAGATGCAGAGGGCGGGACGGGTGGTGGTGGCTCTTGCTGTCTTAGCTAGCAATGACAGTCAGTAACCACCTGCCCGGTGGTGTTTGGGATTTCTCTTCTTGGCAGTGAATTGTTGGAGATCCCATTGTTTACAATGATAGCTCCAAAATATCCTTTCTTGTGCCATTTTGATGGTTCATAGTTGTTATGATTCTGTGCACAAGAGACCTTGGCCAGGGAGAGCTCATGCCATGCAGACAGAACTTACAGAACTTGGGAAGTTTTATTGGGGGAAGGGAAGGGAGAAGGGAGATAGATAGATAGATAGATAGATAGATAGATAGATAGATAGATAGATAGATAGATAGATGAAAAGGCAGAGACAGAAAGAGATGCAGAGAAAATGAGGAAGAGAAAAAGAAGTAGGTGGAGTTTCATCTATTAAAGGGACAGCCTGCCTTGCATGTAGCCATGACACAGGGGTGACCACTTTGCTAGGTCCCCAGGGGGCAAGGCCAGGTGTGCCAGGATGCTAACAACAGTGACCCTCACTAACCCTATAACAATGTGGCCACATTTCCTGCATCTTGTTCTTAGCGTTCCCTTGCAGGAGATGCACCATGATGCACAGTCAGATAAGTATACTGAATTTTTATATAATAATTTTTATATAATAATAACATGTAGCATTAAATGGTTTTTTGGTTGGGCAGTCAGGTCAGTTCTTGCTTAACCTTGAACGGGTCAGTTCCATTATTTTTCTCAGCCTCTGAAACGTGTGTTTATTATTTCCTTTAAGTGTCTTATTGCTATCCTGTTACTTGGACAGTTGGCAAGTAATATTTGCCTGGATGGTAGAGCACAGTAAATGTCTTTAATGAAAGGTGCCATAGGCCACTGCGCTTTAAAGTAAAACTTGAATAAAACTCAGGGAATCTAAATTAGTTACAAATAGCCCCGGTTATATGAAACTCATAGACTTCCAACTAAAATGGAGGAGCTTCCCAGCATTCTTTGCAAATGGACTCCACATTTGGTGTGTACTCTGCGCTGCCTTTTCATACACCGGGTTAGCAGGGAACTGTGGGATAGCTGGGCTGGCTTGGAGGACTCTCAATTTTGTATGTATAAAGAGCTGTTGGTTAGCCGGCAGCTTTGACTTACTCAAATATTGATCTTCTCTTCAAATTGCATTTGTAGTTGAGGAAGAAAAAAGCAAAAGATGCACAAAGAAGAACTGAATGAGATAAGATTTCCCTGGTTACAGTGCAGAGTGAGACCAGAGTTCACACAAACTGTTGTCTGAATGCCAGTAGCTGATGAATGCAAGTAGATGAAGGACCTCTCACAAGACTCAAATTAATCTCACATGTTGCAGGAAGCTTTTAGGATTTTCATTGTATTAGTTTTCTTGTTCTTATGTCAAAATACCTAAAAAAAAAAAAAAAAGCAGCCTAAGGAAGGGTATGCATTGGTTTGTAGTTGATCGTGACCATGAAGATCCGGTGGTTGGAGCACGGTGATCCTGTTGCATCCACAGTTGGGAAGCAGGGAGAAAGAGATGCTGGTGCTTGCTGCCTCTCTCCTTTTTAAACAGTCTAGGGTCTCGACCCATGGGGTGGTACTAACTGCATTTTACAATAAGTCTTCCCACCATGACTAGATTAATCTAGAAACTTCTTAGAAACATGCCCAGAGAGATCTGTCTCCTAGATGGATCTAGATCAAGACGCAGAGGAGAAAACATAAAGGAACTGAGCCAAGGATTAGCGCTGTTTCTAAGTAAATGTAAACCACCTCTTGGAGGCTGCAGGGGCCTTGGCCTCTCCACAGCATGCAGCATACAGTGACCAAAGGGAAACATGACGTCCGCTTGTTTCGTTGAGAACGTTGCCAAGAGGTTCTGCCTTATGGAAGTTCTATCACTCTGGCACCCCACCCTCCAATCCCATCACACCTTGGCAGTCTGTGATACAATACCAGCACAGGTCCCTGTGTGGCTGCAGTGCCAGGTGTGAGTGGCCTACAGATGGCCTTCAGAGTCCTTGGGTCTGCCATTTACAGATTGGAACACAACTTGAAGAGCTACAGATTGACTTGCTCTTTTCACCTTGTGGCTTATGTGGGCAGTCTACTTGGCCCTTTAGGAATTGTGGAGGTAGTTAATAATATAGTTTTATTTCAGGATAGGGAAAATGCATGATCAAAAGAGGGTCTTTGGACCTAACAGTATTGCAGTCAGTATACTATAATATACTTGGAACGGGAGTTGTTCAGTGGTGGCGTCTCCAGGACTAAACGGAAGTTGTCCTGCCTGCCCTTCCGACTGCGGATGACTCATTTCCACATTGAAGCAGAGCCTGTCCAAAGCTGTGACTGCCTCCCTCATCCGTAAGGGAGATTTGTATCACTGGCTGTGATTCTGGAGTCTGGGTTATCTCTAGCAGAAACACTGGCTTAGAGTTCTGGAAGCTCAAACCCAAGGTTAAGTCCAAGGACATTATTAGTAGGTTGGGCCTTTGACCACCCTGTGGCCTTGACCTCTGTATCCTCAAGTGGCAGGAGGCAGAGAGAAGAGTGTGCACACCCCTGAGAGTCATTTTCTGGTGCACTGACGTCATATCCCGGGGACCTCATCAGGTCCCGTCTCCTGGCATCATCAGGGGCAGTCCCTTCCCAAACATGGCTTCTGGGTTACACATTCACACTGTAGCGACTTCCATCATTAATTCCTCAAAAATGCAAGAAAATTACTGTCCTACAAGTTGCATTTGTTGTTTGTTTGGAGCACGGTGCTGGATGCCATCTGGGGTCTTTCCTTGAGTTTCATTTGTAGTTGCTGTTCCTGAGGACCCAGGGACCGTTCTCAACCCCCAACAACTTCAAGGCCAGAACCAACATTCCTTCCTGTCCTTGAGGCCACAAGCAGCCTGGAGTTAACCTTGTCAGTTGCCACTTGGGAGCTGTCCAGGGGCTGGAAAGAATGTGAGCCCTCTTCCTTTGCTACCCGGGACTATAGGACACACCAGCTATATAAAACAAACACAGCTGACTCCTCAAATGAGGCTTCCTTAGGACTAAGCTGCAGGGTGGATGCCTCAGGGATGGTGCTGCCCAGAGGTTCGCTTAGAGTTTCCCCTATTCCCCTGTTTCAGAGAATTCCTCCTTGTTCCTATCAGGGTTCACACGAGGTACTGCTTCTTACAGGACAGGAAGTAAACAGAGAAACCTACTTTCCTGCACATTAACTGATGCTGTCTTGCATATTAAATGTGCTAGCTCAGATTTGGAAGCGATACAATTGTAATCTTTAGATTAAAAGCACCACGTACGTGAATGGGACCGATCTCAACTTCGGCATTTCCTGGCGTTTCTATTTTTAAACTGGTACCCAAGATGCTATTCTAGCGCAGGTTTTGCCCTTTAATTGAGAAGGATTTGAGGCTGCCAGTGGCACTAATGGGGCATGTGCTGACACATAGCTCAGGAAGACTCTGAATTACTAGGTGTCGCCTACCTAAAGACTTGTGTTTTCCCTGCCTGTCTGTCAAGAACTGGCGGGCATATGGTATAGTAGAGAGGCAATGGCTTTCGGTGACAGACTGGCTGGCATGTCGTCCACCTCTAGAAAATACCTCTGATTTAAGGAGGAAAGGCAGTTGAGTATGAAGTCAGCACGGCTGGCTCCTGACAAGGTGCCTGGTGACCGCTCGGTGCCTGGCACCCATCTGAATGCTGGGCTCTCTAAATTGCGTGTGGAGGAGTAGACGCTCACGTAGCTCTTTGCGTCTTGGTTCTCTCACCTGCCAAATAGAAGCTCTTGCTGGCCATGTTAAATGGTAGGCTTTTCAATTTGCAAGCCCTCACCCCAGACTTGATTTCCACTAGGCACACAAGACAGACAAGGCCATAAATTTAACACATGCAGAAGTAGCTCTGTTGACGGGTTTACAATTTGGCTGTTTTTCATTATTGTTATCACGGGTCCTGGACAGCACTGGGTGCAGTGTGGGCGGGAGCATACACTTAGTGTGACCCTACAGGACCCCCTCCAGCATGTCACTGTGCTTGTCCTGATGAGAAGGCCCGGTCAGGTAAAACCTGGAATTAGGATATATGTCCTGACTTTAGCTGCTCTTGCCTAGGATGTGGGCAGCATGTGGGTGCGGCAGTTGGGTAGGCATTCAGTACCCAGCATACTTAAGCAGCTGTGTACACAAGCGCTCAGATTTGACCAGCCTACACTGTTTTTTTATTGCTGGTTTTCTATTCTTCCAGAATGCACTTCCCCCCTCTTTCTCCTCTCAAACAGCACACAGGGCTCGCTCTGTGTGGGTTGCACAGGTTACTACCCCATTTGTTGCTGTGGCAAGACTCCTTACAAAGGGAACCTAGGGAAATCTGAAGCTACTGCCCATCAAGTTGGGAAGTCAGCAGCCAGTGAGAGCCTGAGGCATCTGCTTAATTGCTTCTGCAGTCAGGAAGCAGAGAGAGACGAATGCTGGTCCTCCGCTTGCTGTCTCGTTATTCTGCCCAGCCTATTGAATGGTGCCACCAGCAGTCAGGGTGAGGCATCCCACTCAACCTAATCTAGAAACCCCCTGAGACATGCCCACAAGTTCATTTCCTAGGTATCTGTCAAAGTGATGACTGATACTAGCTGCCACATAGGTCACTGGTGAAGTTTTAGACTCTTGAAGGCAGGTTGCCAGCCATCGACTGTGTCGAGCTTGGCTCTCCTAGAGTCTTGCCAATCTCCAGGACAATGCTAGCTCATCATTGACATCCTGGGGATTCTATGTGTTCAGATACACTATGCCTTGTGACATCTGGATGGTGAGGCAGCTCTCAGGGATGTCTAGAGAACCCTTCTCTGGGTCCCAGGGGATGGTGCAATGAAGTTGGTTCCCATGGGCTAGCCTGCCCAGGCTTGCGTTCACAGAAAGCACCAGAAGTACCTACAAGCTCTCTGCAGTTAAGGAGATGAAGGTGGTGGAGCAGCTCCTCAGAGTGGACAGGGTCCTGACAGGATGTATATCCGTGTTCAGTCCCTGGGTACAAGCCACACCTTTCTCTTCCTTACCTGCGGCATGGTCTCGGGAAGTCAGTGAGCCTACGAGACCCATGGTGGCTGGGAGAGTCTCCCATAAGTTCCAAAGTTTTGTGAATATTCAATGGATGACTCAGAATTAGCTCGGCACCCACTCCCACACCTCCCATGCTATTTTCACTCGCATCCATCTGGCCCCTCAGGCTCCAGGGCTCCTCTGCCCGCCCTGGTGTGGTCTGAACTCTTCCTGGGACGGGAGACTGAGTCTTGTTTCTGTCCCCAGCATGCGGCACCTGCCAGGTGTGAGAGGGCTGCTGTCACCGTCTCCATTGTGAATAAAAACATGTACGACCTTTGTGTCACATTTCCTGTGCTTGATGGAGCTCTGGAAGTAACAGAGCCTGCTGTTTACAGGGTGAAGGCAGCAGAATGCTAATCCGATTCTGTTACCTAGGCGATGTACTTGCCCGTTGTGGGGCTTCTGTGATGTTCCTCTATTTTTCTTCGTGTTTCTCTTTTTTTTTGCCTCTATTTCTCCTACATCCTTTGCATTGGTGTTTCCAGAGACCTACCCTTTCTTTTGTCTTGTTTTGTTTTGTTTTTGAGACAGTCCCTTGAACTTGCTATGTTCAAGGATGACCTTGAACTTCTGATCCTCCTGCCTTTACCTCCTTACTGCTGGGATTACAGGCATATGCCTCCCTGCCTGGTCTATGTGGTTCCTAGGATTGAACTCAGGGCCTTGTGCATGCTTGTTACGTATTCTACCAACCGAGCTGCAGCCCTCTGAAATTTTTGGTCCTTTCGAGAGGATCTTTATACTTTCTGTGGGAGGTGTCATGTATGTGGGTGGTGTCATGTACGACTTACTAGGTGTATCCCAGTGACATCCAGTGACATCCAGGTCCACATCTGTGAAGACCTTTTTGGCCTGACCGCTGACCATCTCCTGCCGGAAGATCCAGTTTTATCTTAGCTTTGCCAAAAGTAGGCTTGAAATGTCCATGCCTTACCCTCTTTAGGGTTTCCCATCAGCTGAACCACCAAAGACACCAAATCTAGCATCTCTTCAGATGAGTTTGCTTTCTGCATCTTGCCACACTTTATAGAAGGAAGGGCTGAGGGCTGTCTGGGGTCTACCTCCTCAAATGCTGTCATTTCTCTGCCCATTTTATTTAATTTTTTACAGTTTGCTATTACCCTATTTTGTAAATATCTGGATCCTTCTACCTCATCTACTTCCGATTTATTTTGCTGCCCAGGCCTTACCCTCTTCCTGTATCTCAGGCACTGCTTTCTGTATACACATTCATCATAGTCCCTGATTGACTTTAGCTTGGCTTTTCTTAGCTGCTTCCCACTCATGGAATTCCCTTGTTGCCTGCCCATATTGGATGGATGGATGGATGGATGGATGGATGGATGGAGCGAGTGATGGAACAATGCACTGTTGTGTTGCTGTGTCCATGAGAATAGGGAGATTTTTCCTTGTGTTCATGATAACGTTGGTCTCCCTTGTCCAAAGGGGAGAACACAACAGAGTAAGGTGACCATAGTGGAGGAACTGAGGTTGAACATTCTTGCTTAGTGTTCCTTTTATCATGTAGTGGACCTGCTAGTGAGGGGTTGCTTCATGTAGTGATAGGGGTCTGGGAGAGGCAATCCCAGACACACTTGCCTTCATTGCTAATCAGGGCTTCCCCAGGGCCTGTTCCTGCCTTTGTGATGGGCACCACCTCACCTGGCTTGTTTAATTTTATAGTGACAATTGTCTGGAGTGTGACTTGGTGTCCATGCAGGGTGGGAGGAGATGCTGGAAGAGGCAGGGAGAAAGAGAACGCGGAACTGTAGATTTCTGTGGAAGACTGGGATGCGTTCTGGAGACCCCTACGCCATCTTCAGTGCGAGTTGAGTGCTTGCATCCTTCCGCACCAGTCAACGCTGAGCATCTCCAGGTCTTACAGCGGCTCTCTGCCCAGTCCTGCCCGACAGTCCCATTGTCACTTAGTTTATTTTGGAGCTCGACCTACTCAGATGGTCTAACTACTTGTTGTAGCTGCCTGGGATCTGAAACCATCTGGTTTTTCCTAGCTGGGGAGGGGGGGGAGTCTATCAAATACCAGAATTGGAAGGAAAACCTGTGCCGTTTTTGTGTAGAGGCAGGTCTTTCCATCTCTCTGGAATTTCATTAACTTGAAATTGAGTGGAGAGAATTGTTGAAGCTGGCGTGTATATATAATAAGTGTAGGCTTTAAGACTCACCACCAATACAAGGAGGTTGGCAAGGGTTTGCTCTCAGGATGAAGCTGCAGTTGGTGCCAGAAATGGAATCACACTCGCAAGTGAACAAGTTTTGACTTGCCAGTGGTGTCTGTGGTATTACGTCATTTGTTTTCCAAGATATCCCTGGCAATTTTGTTCTCTCATAGCCAAAAATAGGGAGCTACCAACAAAGGTCATTGCTGTTAGGTTTCTGGTCCAAAGGCATTATTGGAGTTGAGAGCCTAGTGCAGTGGTTTGTGCCACATCAGGAGAGGTGACAAGGCAGGGAAGCTATTATTATGCTCTTCTCTTCCTCCAGAAGCCCCTGAAAGTGCTGCTGTCAGCAAGGGCCCAGATCTGTCCCTGCAGGCACCAGCTGTGTGCATAGGACAGACACACTGCTGTCTTTAAGGATGGCTATTTCCTTCTCATCTCTATTTTTCTCTTAGGGTCAACTCTTAAGGCAGCCATTGCTGCTCACTGGAATGACCATACCTTTATGTCTTTTGTCCTTGTTGTCTTCCCTGCAGATTTCAGCAATGTCCCTGATATCACAACAGGCCTGAAAAGGAGTCAGACAGATGGCACCCTGGATCAGGTGTCCCACAGAGAGAAGACGGAGCAGACATTTCGGGTAAGATGTTGGCCCAGGTCATAAGCCAAGGGCCAGGCAGCCAAGCGCTAATTCCTACCAGTGCCTGAGGTTGGGGATATAAAAGATGGATTTTCCTATTCCTGGGTCCACTAGCTGATGCAAAGCCTGTGTCCTTCTAAATATTGAAATCCCTATGTAAGTGTGTGTACATACTTTTTGATTTGTTGTTGCTGTTTTGGTCTATGTATTTGTTTGTTTGTTTCATTTTGCTTTGGTTTTTGAGCTAGTTTGAACTGGTCTAGAGCTAACTGTGTAGCTCAGGCAGGTGTCAAACTCACAGTGACTCATTTGGCTCTAGCTCTAAGCACTGGGATTACAGGTAAATAACGCTACACCCACACCTGTTTGTTCCTTCTTTTAAAAAAGTTATTTGTCCTGGGTGTGGTGGCACACATCTTTAATCTAGCACTCGGGAGGCAAAGGCAGGTGGATCTCTATGAGTTTGAGGCCAGCCTGGTCTACAAGAGCTAGTTCCAGCTCCAAAGCTACAGAGAAACCCTGTCTTGAAAAACCAAAATGAAAATTTATTTGTGTGTTTGTGTATGATATATGCCCATGTATGAGTACACTTGCCCATGCATGCTCATATGTGTGTGTGAATGTATTTGAGTGTGAGTGTGATGTATGTCCCTGTATGAGTACACTTGCCCACGCATGATCATGTGTGTGTGCATGTGTGTGATGAATGTTCATGTATGTGTATACTTGCCCTTACGTAGGCAGAGACTGCTCTTTTTTTGTCTCACCTGCCTAGACCTGAATAATATCACAGAAATTATATTAATTACAACACTGTTTAGCCAATGGCTTATGTTTCTTATTAACTAACTCTTACATCTCAAATTAACCCATTTCTATTAATTTATGTATTGCCATGAGGCTGTGACCTACTGGTAAGGTTGGTAAAGTTCCAACACTTTTCTCCTTTGGCAGCTACGTGGCAGCTCCTTGATTCTGCCTACTTTCTCTATATATCTCTTCTTGAATTTTCCACCTGGCTTTACTCTGCTAAGCCATTGTCAAAACAGCTTTAATAATCAACCAATAAAAGCAACACATATACAGAAAGACATCCCACATCATCTCTCTTTTTCTGTCTAAATAAAAAGGAAGGATTTAACTTTAACATAGTAAAATTACATATACAAAACAATTATCAAGCAAGAATTATAGTTAAAATAATTCTTTGAGACTATAAAGTTTGACATCTAATTTATCTTTTATCATAACTAAGGAAAACTATATTTGTCTTCAACTTCACCAAAGATGCCAGAAGGATATAATATTTCCTACATAAACAGGAAGTACATTGTAAGCAACTTCCAAACTCTAGAATTGACAGAGACATCTCACTGCCTGGACAGTCACCCAAAGTTCTTCTATAACATTGGGATATCCATCTTCAGCCTACAGGTCTATAGTATCTGACAGACTTTTCCATGAAGCAAGAAATTTGAAAGATAGTTCCACCTATATTGGCAGTTTGTCAGTCACTTTCTCTGTGTCCTGCAGAATGTCTGACAGACTCTTTCATGAAGCAGGAACCCTGAAGGACTGTCTCACCTCTTTTGACAAATTCAGTAGTCTTTTTTTCTGTGGGTCCTGCATGTCCATTTCATACAGCATAACATCAAGAAGTCCAGGCAAAAGCAGTTTCTTGCCCAAATGGTTAGCCTTGTCATATTGAAGGCAAATTCCATGGCGAGTTTCTTCAATGCCTATCAACCTCTCTGAAGTAATTGGTGCTGCCAGAAACAGACATGTCTCACTGTTGAGAAAAGTCTTAAGTTCTTAAAACCTTTTAAATGTCATATTCTGTAGGCTTTTGAAGTACTAAAGATTACATATTTAACTGAAATATATCTCTGTATATCTAGAAAACCTAATTAACATAATTAAAAGTTTGATTACTACAGATGATTATCTATTAATCTCTACTTCTTAACTATACATTACATTTTAAATGAGCTTCACAAACACAATACCTTAAACAAGAGTAAAATATACATATAACAAAATTGACTTTAAATTTGTATCAATAGACCAAGATCCATACCACTATAAATTATTCATCTTTATATCATATCTTCTTTAATGAAAACAAACATTTATAAACAATCATTTTTGGGAATTTGGGTGTAGTTTTCTCCAAACTGCTTCTTACTGTTTATTGGGCAAAGTATTCTTTTGGGTTCATGGAGACCTTTTGGGGAATCTTGTTCCATCAAACCACATTAGCCTGGAAGGAATCCACAGGTTCTCATCGTCTATGGAAATCTTTCCAAAGTAACATATACTTAGACTCAAAATTTGAAATCAAGATACTTTCACGTTGGCTTAACTTAGCAGCTCCCAGATTCAAATGTCTCTCTGCAATCAAAAAATTCAAAGAAAACACAATAATATACAAAATCCAGACTCTCTGTATATTCCATCTTTATGTGAGTTATTTTACTTTAGTCTCTTTTATTTTACTTTTACTGTCTCTTTAAAGAGTTTTTTTAAACTATTTCTTTTTATAACTGTCTGTACTCATTTTTTTCTTTGTCCCAAGTCTACATACATTTTTTTAAAACACACTGTGACTCGTTTAGAGGTCTTTTATGTGTGAATCTATCTTTATTGCATATCTGTAATCATTTTCTGACCAAGAGCACATTTTTTTAAATGCTAGGTGGGTATGGCTAGGACCAACTCTTCAGCCCTACCTGTTGACTCTTCTCCACCCAACATGGCATAGGCGCATTTATCACCTCTGTGAGCCATGCTCACCATCCCAACTCCAGGAATGCAGCAGGTCTGTGTCACACTAAGCAACTAGTAACACCATTTAAGTGCAGGACCTCCTGAAAGATCAAGAGCTATTTGTGCTGCAAGCAGGAGCTGAGCAGTTTTTGCTGCTAATGCTGTGTCAGGAAGTCTTCTCTTAAAGGACCTGCATCTTTGCTTGCCTCTAGCAAACAGAGTCCACCCGAGAAGATGCTGCTACCAAGAAGCATCTGTTCTTTTGTGTCTAGAACTTCTTCCCAAGCTCTCTCAGGTTTTATGTGGATGTAGTTGCCCCACATTGGGTGTCATTATGTAATAAGAGACTGTTCTTTTGTTCCTGGCTGCCCAGACCCGATGGCTTAGGCTTCTTATTAACTATTACATCTTAAATTAACCCATTTCTATTAATTTATGTATCACCACGAGACTGTGGCCTACTGATAAGGATGGTAAGGTTCTGGCTTCTTTTTCCTTTGACAGCTACATGGTGTCTCCTTGATTGTTGGGGGCCAGCCTCGACAAAAGTACTTCTTGCCAGGGTAGAGGCATGGGGATTTAGAAATATAGTAAAGAATATGAAGACGTGAATGAAAATAATAAAATTGAGAAACACATAGGATAGTATTGGGAGGGAATTCCAGTGGGTACTGAAATTCACCCGTGTTTAATTTCCAACTGCTTAAAATACCTCTGACCCCAAAAGATAGGAGTAAGACAAAAAATTACATTAACACGATAGAAGGAAATGAACATGCCATTTGAAGGTCATGGGCTACATGCACAGTTACACATTCTGCTGCTAGAACAAAGCAAGTCATGCTCACACCCTAGACCAAAACATTCTGTAGGCAAATCACTCCCTGGGTGGAATCCAGCATTATCTTCATAAAGGAACTAGACCTTTAGTTGGATCCTTAGACTCTTGAGGTAGGAACATATCTACTTTCTCTATGCCTGGAATACAAAGTTTGGCTATTAGCCGCGTCTGTTGACAATAACCTTGAGAGAGCCTGAACTCTCTGGTCTACTTCTAGGTGAGACCTTTGTTTGAGGTGGAAGCACAAAAACCTTGAAGGAACTAGAGGTAAGTTCCAACTCTCTGACCTTTGGTCAACATGGAAATAGACTCACGTTTTTGGGCCTCCACACTTGATTCTGCCTACTCTCTTTATATATCTCTATTCAGATTTCCCCTTCTGGCTTTACTCTGCTAAGTCATTGGTTAAAACAGCTTTATTAATCAACCAATAAATAAATAAATAAATAAAATTAAAGCAACACATATATAGAAGGACATCCTAAATAGTCCAGTCATGCTCATATATGTGTGTATGAGTATGTGTGTATACGATATCTGTCCATGTATGAGTACAGTTGCCTGTGCATGCTCATATGTGTGCGTGTGTGTGTACATGTGTGTGATGTGTGTCCATGTATGAGTTTACTTGCCCATGCATGCTCATATATGTGTGCGTGTGTGTACATGTGTGTGATGTGTGTCCATGTATGAGTTTACTTGCCCATGCATGCTCATATATGTGTGCGTGTGTGTGTACATGTGTGTGATGTGTGTCCATGTATGAGTTTACTTGCCATCATGCTCATATATGTGTGCGTGTGTGTGTGCATGTGTGTGGTGTATGTCCATGTGTGAGTTTACTTGTTCATGCATGCTCATGTGTGTGTGGAGGCCAGAGGTTGATGTTGAGTGTCTCTCTCTATCACTGTCCTTATTTTCTGAGATAGTCTCACTGAACCTGTTGCATTCTATCTAGATAGGCTGGCCAGTGAGCCCCAGGGACCCTCCTCTTTTCTCTTCCCCAGTGTTGGGCTTACAGATGTGCCCTGCCCCCATTGGCTTTTATGTAGTTTCTGGGGATTGCATTTTATCCATTTATTCGTTTGAAGTGAGGACTTACAGTGCCCGTTTACTTTAATCCTGGCTTCTGGCATGCCATTAAAGAGTAAGGAAAACAGGGTCATTCCTACCTCAGGAAGTCTGCTTAGAAATCTGAGGCAGAAGTCCTAACCTTGAGTATCAGGAAAGTCGTGGTCAGTTACTACCCCTATCCCTAACTTTTTTTTAAACCAAAGCTAAATTATTATTTTTGTACTGTTGTTTTTCTAATGTTTGGCTGTAGTAAAGTTTACATAACAAGGGCCTGGAGAGATGCTCAAGCAGTTAAGAGCATTAACTGGTCTTTTAGAGGACCTGGGTTCAATTCCTATCACCCACATGGCAAAATACTATCTTTAATTTCAGTTCCAGGGGACCCAACACCCTCTTTCAACCATATGTGGGTACCAGGCACTCTCATGTTACACAGACATACATACACTGTGCTCATATGTGCACTTCAGTGGTATGGCACGTGGTCAGGGTACCCTCCACTATCACCGCCCTTTGCCTCCAGAACTTTTTCGACTCTATTCCTGTTAAGGGTCACTTTCCATCTACTTCCACTCCATGGTCTCATCTGAACTTTCTTCTCAGTTGCCAATTCTATGTCCTGCTATAAAAGCAAAATGATATGAACCTCACTCAGCATGGTGGTGCATGCCTTAATCCTAGTACTTGGGAGGTGAACACAGGAGGACCAGGAGTGCAAAGTTGTTCTCAGCTATATAGCTAGTTCGAGAGTAATATGAAAACATTTCTTTAAATAAAAAAAAGAAGTCCACAAAAAATAGACAACGGCAGAACACAGGTCTCACCCTGTGTTTTGTCCTGCCTGGTCTTTTTTCACTTAGCAGGATGCCTTCTTTGTTTATCTGTGTGATAAAATGTATCAGATTTTCACTCCTTTTTAAAGTCAAGTAATACCCCATTGCAAGTAGACACCTCATTCTATTTACCATCCATCTATTGGTTGACACGTTAGTCCCTTGTGAGTGAGACTGCAATGGTTAATTGGCATCCACGAGTCCACTGAAATCCTTACCTTGAGGTTTTGGGGGATGTGGCTGGGAGTAAGTTGATAGATCATGGCTCTTCCATGTTTGGCTTTGTGATGGGAGGTGCAAACATTGCCTGCAGCATGGAACCTTTTGCCTGCTTAGCGGTCATGGACCAGAGCTCAGTTCACCCATGTCCTCAGTGGCATTTTCTGTCTTTGTTTCCATTCTTACGTTTTTCGATTGTTCATGATCTTACTCCTTCAGTCTAGAATTTGAGATTATAATTCAAATTTATAGTCCTTATTTTTTTTTACTTGAATATAAAACAGAAATAGAGGATATTCAGCAATGGCAGTCTCTAAAATGCTAGTTCTTGTAAAAATCACATGTCATTTGAACTTAGACTGACACTGAGGGCCTGGGCCCTTGGTAAGTGGCATGTAGCATTGCCTTCAGACTTGGCATCCACTGAGGAGATGGATTAGGTGAGAGCCCACCAGCCTCAGGTTGCTGTATGCTCAGCCCCTCCCCCATCTTTCCAGCCCAGCCTTGCTCCCATCAGGCTCCTAAGGTCTCTTCCTGCTTCTGTAGTTCTGTGGTTCTGGATGTCCAGTCTTATTCCAGGCCACAGTTTTTTTTTTTCCTCTGAAGATGCTACAGTTCCATTTTCTCTCTGTTGGACCTTTTTAGGAAGCTCAGTATTATAGCTGTCTTTTCTGTGCATGGAACAGAGGATCACAGAATATCCACTTGACAAGTCCTGTTTGCTTTGCCTTAATTTTCTTGAAGCCACATTCCTCGAAGGACTCATGGAACTGGCTCTGTGTTGGCAGTGAGGGTGCCTCGGGCCTCAGGCACAGTGCAGCGCTTGGAGGAAGATCACTCAACACTGTTGAGTACAATGATTTTCTTTCAGTGATAATTTGCTTGAGTTCCTAATGAGAAAATTTAATTTTTACTTTTTAATCTTTTATTTTAAAAAAAAATCCGGGGCTGGAGAGATGGCTCAGAGGTTAAGAGCATTGCCTGCTCTACCAAAGGTCCTGAGTTCAATTCCCAGCAACCACATGGTGGCTCACAACCATGGGGTCTGGTGCCCTCTTCTGGCCTGCAGGCATAGACACAGACAGAGTATTGCATACATAATAAAATAAATAAATATTTAAAAAAAAATCCAATGAAAGAGATGTGAGAAGTTAAAAGAATTAGCATAGTAAGGTCATTTCTAACTATTCCCTGACAGTGTGTGTCATAGCTAAGCAAAACACAAGTGAGCAGTGTTACATCCATTAGAAGTGGAGAAATGAAAGCTCAAGTTTGAGGGGAAATTTGGATGATACAAGTTTTATTTTCCATTATAAAAGAACTGGAAAACTGGTGAAGCCAGCCTAGTCTACATCATGAGTTCCAGGATAGCCAGAGCAAGAAAAGTGAGGTCCTGTCTTAAAAACAACATAAAAAATGGTGAGGGGAGAAAGCACACACACACACACACACACACACACACACACACACACACACCAAAAAATGGAGCAGAGAATGTAGCATGTATAATAAAAACCCAGAGACAGATACTGGGGTTCAACTTGAACATCAGAAAAGCAAAGCAGCCAAGCCATTAGAGAGCTCTGACCTCTAAGAAGTCTTAAGACTGAAAGAGAGAGAGTTCCTATCTCACCCCGCCTTATATTCCTCTCTAGTGCTGGGATTAAAGGTGTGCACCACCACCGTCTGTGGCTAAGTAGTGTGGCTGCTGGGATTAAAGGTGTGTGCAACCAATACCTGGCCTGTATGGTTGAGTAGTGTGACTGTTTCCATTGCCCTTCAAACAAGCTTTATTTATTAAAACACAATATACCACTATCAGAGAACATATCAGAAGAGGGTCAGGTTGAGTATCTTGATATATCTGCATTCCATCTGAGAAATATCTTGGGGAAAAGGCCCACGTGTTGATACGGTGTCCATTTGTGTTTCATATGCACCAAGTACACACAATGCAGAAGTAAGATTTACAGTGTTAACACTACACTTGTGTTGTGGCCGCTGCCTTGCCCCAGAGGGCAGAGGTGGGACACTGCTTCTCCTGCCATGCT
Organism: Alexandromys fortis; assembly: GCF_014885135.2. NCBI lineage: Eukaryota > Metazoa > Chordata > Mammalia > Rodentia > Cricetidae > Alexandromys > Alexandromys fortis. Next base: position 3,793,733 of record NW_026067907.1, read on the forward strand.
GGCATGCTGGATTTTGCAACATTTTGGATGAGGAACACCTAGCCTGAGTGAGTAGATGAAATACTTCCAATTTCTTCCAGGTCAAAAGTAGTCACAGGTTTGAACATGACTCCGTCTAATAACGGACTGCAGTGCTCTAAAGAATAGCTTGATGTCCAGCAGTCTGTCTGTTCACGTCTTCTTTGTTTCTTGGAAACAAGTGGATTAGTGACCACCAAAAGTAATAGTTGTGATGGATATAGAGAAAAAGGGCAGGAAATTGTCAAATTTAGGGATCTTAATAGTTGGGATTACAGACTTAGGTAGGGCTTTGTTGTTAGGAGGAGACACTATGACCATGGCAACTCTTGTAGGGAAAAAACATTGAATTGGGCACAGGCTTACAGTTTCAGAGGTTTGGTCTATTATCGCCATGGCAAGGAGCATGGTGGCATACAGACAGATGTGGTGCTGAAGGATAGGAGAAAATTCTACATCTTGATCCTCAGGAGACTGTGAGCCACACTGGGTGCAGCTTGAGCATAGGAGACCTTAAAGCCCGCCTCCACATTGACAGACACTTCCTCCAATAAGGCCACACCTCCTAATAGTACCACTCCCTATGGGCCTATGGGAACCATTTTCTTTCAAACCACCACACAGACCAGGTTGTTTTTTTTTATTGTTCTTGCTATTATTATTATTATTATTATTATTATTATTATTGTATTTGTATGCCAGAGATGAACATTGGGAATGGGTTTAAGTGTTCTCTAACATTTTCCATATTTTAAGACAGTTTTTCACTGAACTTTGGCTAGACTGACTGGCTAGCAAGCTCTGAGATTTGCCTGTCTGGCCACTACCACCCCTGGGGTGGGTAGAGATACCCAAAGGCCTTGTATGTTTTTTACATGGGTTCTCAGCTCAGATCCCCAAGCTTCCAGAGCATGCACTTTCCCGACTGAGTCCTCCTCTCCCCAGTCCATCTATTACCAGGATTTCTTCCTGTTTGTACAGACGTGAACTGGGAGTTGCTCATGCAATGTGGTGTATTTCTTGCCTGTGCCGGGGAGCAACTCTTCCAGGGGCGCCTGCACACTGCCCTCTAGCAGACAGCTGCTCAGGCCTGCAGGAGGTGGTTGCTCTCCAGAGAGAGGACCTGCCTCTGCTTCCTGGATCTTCTTAGGGGTCATTAACTTCTTTTCAGATTAGATTCTGGTTGAACCTGGGCCATGTGGGGTATTTTACTAACAAGTACTCTAGCCTTAAGAATAAGGAATAATTTCCATTGAAAATGGCACGAAGCTTGGCCTGATGAAACGCAGCTGTAACCAAGGCTTTTGACAGCCCCACAATTTCTGCAAATGGTTCATAATTGATTGCCTTGTCTCTATTTAAGGGTGCCTATTACTGTCACAGCTCTTTGTGTGACCCTGTCAGCCTCTCCTGTAGGGGATTTTTTTCTCTCTAGCATTGTTAGCAGTTGGCATATGTTATTATGATAGGGGGGAGTTTGAAAGGAATAAATAATTTCTCTTTGGGCGAGGGAGTTGAAGGAGTTTCTGCTTTGTTTTGGGGGGTTTCTCCAGGTGTGTTAAGCAGTTTCCCACAGACAAGCCCCTCAAGTACTGGGGACTAGCAGTAGACGTGTGTCACTTGGTGGGTCTGCCGTTCCTTCTACATCTGCTGTAACCTCCTGGTACCTCTCTGGAGCAGGCAGGCTCAGAGTTTGGGGTAGGAATCTAGCAGAAGGGGGTGCACCTTCTCCAGGCAGCAGAGAAAGAATTTGGTGGCGCTAGGACATCCCTGTGGATGTGACAGGCAAGAGCAGTTTGGGATTGGTTTCTTTTTTTTTTTTCTCTCCCTCTCTCTCACTTCATTGCCTGGGGATGAGAACAGGAGGGGGTGCGTGCCTTCCACACTTTCCAGCAGCAGCGGACTCTAAACTGCTTTCTCTGCCATTGAGAAGGAACAGGTGCCTCTGAACTTGTCTTTTTCTGTGCAAGCATGTAAGTAAATGCAGGCTTGGGATTCCAGGGTGCAGGTCTTGATCCAAGAGCGGGCATGTATGCATGTTTTCTTTCAGGACTGAAAGTTGATGGGGACGCTAACAATGTCTAAGGTTGTTGTGAGGACAGCAGGGTTCGGGTCTGTTTGGGAGGGGTCCTGAGAGCAATTTTGAAGCACTCTATAGACGCAAAGAGAACTTTTGTATACTGGCTCTATGGTAGTGTCAACGTCACCTTTCTCATTCTGAGGTCTGGGAGTCAATCTCTAAAACAGTTTTGTCAGTTTGAAATGGATGTCAGAAAGAGCCGTGCGTAAGCGTCTCCTCTGTGTACTGTATTTTAAAGTGAGGGAGAGAATTGGATTGTTGCAAATCGCTTTCTGCTTGAACAGTTTCCTGGGAGCATAGCCCATACTTGCATTGGGCTATGGCCGTGAAGTAAATACATGCAAAGAGAAGGAGAAAGGGAAAACCTGTTTTCTGCAAGGTGAGCAGAGCTTCTGGTGTAGTTCTTCTGCCTCAGTTAATTTTCTAGATTTGAGAGGAATTTTATGTAATCACCTAGTGTAGCTGTGGCCGCGATTATTTTTTGCAGTTTGTAGGCGTCGTGTTGGTAGAACAGAGAGCATTGGGAATCGAGATGTACAGTGTAGCAACTGTGTGTTGTTGTTCTTTGCGCTTTGATCATTTTTAAAGATATGTTTTGGCCCCGTTGTGTGTTCAAGGCAGAAGAAAAGAATACACACTGACAGTTAGCTCCCTTGTAACCAGGGGAACATAACTTGTATTTAATATTTGACTCCTGCCCACTCATTTTGCTCAACCTTTTAAGTTTCTCACATGAATTGCTTTTTAAGAGCTTACATAGCGAAGAAGCTGAAGCTAAAGGAGAAGGTTTGGGGGAGTATGATTTGAGCCCCAGCATTCCTTAAGCGTATACATTTGAGTTTCCAGCATTACCCCAGGACCTTTTGGGTTGTAAGATAAGATTTGTTAGAAAGTTAAACTAAGCGTCGTTTATTTAGGGACAGTAGGCTGTTGCAGAGCTGCTCTTAGGGATTGATGTATTCATGGTCTTTTCTTAAAGCTAAGCATAGCTATTTTAAAATAGAAGTCATCTGAACTAACCCTGTTTTAATGGCCAGGGGGATGGTATCTTCAAGGCAAAATACTTTGTTCCTTAAACAGTGACTCGGGCATGGCATTCTGCCATAGTGACCATCTCCCTTGACGATTTCACCTCAGGAAGTCCGTCCTTTTAGGCGGTGGCATGCCAAAGAGAAATCTTGACTAGGTGAGCAAGCTGAGTTTGAATCCTGTTATATCAGGATTTATCAGTCACCTGGGCAGAGTTATTCGGCTTTTAAAGGATTAAGTAGTCTCCCCTGACAGATCTACAAGTAAATACTCAAGTCTTGGCATCTTCATCAAGGTGGGGTGGGAGTGGGGTTTGGGGAGATTCAGTGCCAGACAAGAATTCACATACAAATATATGAATGTCCTAGTGAAATACTACTGAAATTAATATGAGTAGGACTTAAACACCATAGGTGCCCACCAGCCTTCTTAGAGTTAGTGTCAGTGGTTAAAGTCTCCCGAACTGTTCTCTGGGATAAAAAAGAATCAGACACCAGGGGCCTTAGAAATTGGGTCCACTTAGTGTTGTCTTTTTTATGATTCGATTATTTCACATGTATTGGTGTTTAGCCTGCATGTGTGTATGAGGGTGTTGAATCCCCTGGAGCTGGAGTTACAGACAGTTGCGAGAGCTGCCCTATGGGTGCAGGGAGTTGAACCTGAGTCCTTTGGTGCTCTTAACCTCTAGCCCATCTCTCCAGCCCCCTCTGTTGTAGTCATACAGATAACACATAATCGATGTAGGGAAGTCTTCTCAGGGGGATTGCCATACATTGGCTGTAGAGACTGAGTAGCGAAGCTGTGTGTTTGGTCTGCTTTCTTCCTTAAAAGGCCGGCTTGGGAGTGTCCAGTCACTCAGAGAGGTCAGAGAGGTCCTCTCAGGTGAGAGGTGGGGTGCATATAAGCTGGAGAAGGAGCAGGTTGCTGAGAATTTGTATTTGACTCTCTAGTAGCATTCTGTATTTTAGCGCTGTACTCCCGTGGAAAAGAGACCTGATGCTAAGTTAGTTGGGCTTAGTGGAGGCAACTTGGTTGAGTTTTCCCTGCAGCCTGAAAGAACATTTGATCTCCTGGTAATTAGATATCTGCCATCCATCCCATGTTCCTAACTGCAGGCTCTCAGTGTTCAGCTCTTCTGAGTCTGTCCTTGGTCATCAGGGCTGATATGTGACCAATGGGGTATGACACGCAGAGGTCACCCCTGGGTCCTGTCCCACCAAGGATCATTTAAAGTCTGAAGAATTAGAGATAATCACTCTTCCCCTTTCTATTCAGGGCATCAGAGACAGTCCAAAATTGGCAAGCCATGAACTTGTACTGTAGAATGACCTTGAGACCCCAGAGGTGCAGATGTGACCATAGCAGCTGTTCTGAAAGCAGCTTGGGGCAGCTAGCCCTCATCCTGGGGACAGAATCCTGTCTGAAGGGAGGAATTGGGAAGGAATCCCCCTGCCCATGTCCTTCCTCCCTGCTTCTTGCAGCTGGCCTCATCCCCATCATCATGACTGATTCCCCTGATCAGATTGTATGCCAGAATGAGAGAAATCTGAAATGTGGGCAGGGCTGTTATTGGCGTCTGAACTATGAGCAAGCTGGGCTGGGATGCACAGACCTGAGTGTCATCTCATGGTAAACTCAGCTGTGTGTGAAGCCTCAGACATGATGACCACTCACTGAATGAGATTGGGGCTGTGTGTGGCCCCGAGGCTGTGAGTTTGCCTGCAATGGAGCACAAACCATGCGCTTTCCCATGTTATTGGGATGTGTGGCTGTCTAGCACTGGAGTCCCCAGAAAGGCAGAGGTTCTAGAAGATGACCTGAGAGACAAAGTAGCCCCGAGGTATCAGATAACGACTCTAGAAAGCAGGTACCCCATGTCCTTTTTGGCTCTTGATGGTTATCACAGGGAGGGGGTCAATAGCACCTGGCTCAGTGAGGTTGGGAGGCCTCATAGCGGTCCTTCATTCCCTTCCTTCCCTGCCCTTCCATCTTCAGGTTCCGTGGTCCCTTTGTGACATCTCCTCAGGGATCCCTCGGTCCTTTGCCCACCTGCGTCCCCATGTCTCTGCTCTTTCACTCATCTCTGCACTTTCCCTTTACATTCTGGTTTTTTGTTTGTTTGTTTTTCTGGAAGAAAAAAAAAGTTGCTACTCAAAGTCGGCTTCAGAATCACAAATCAAAAACGAAGGACAAAAAAAACCCGAAGCCACAAAGAGGCTGCGCTGTAGGGCGGCAGAGTGAATCACCCCAGAGAGCAGGGCTGGGGGCAGGGCTTGTCAGGTGGAGCATTGTCTGTCAGGCACCCAAGTGTTGAAGGGATAATTACAAGCCCTCTCCTCACGGCTGCGGCGATGACTAACAGGAAAGTGACTTGGAGACCCACAGAGATGAAGCCACCCAAGGATTTGACCCTGACTGGGCAGAGATGCTTGCCAAATAGGGTACCCATCACCTGGCCATGTCTGTTTACAGAGATGCCCCCCCCCCCCCCCCCCCCCCCCCCCCCCCCCCCGGGCACCCGTCACCTGGCCACATCAGTTTGCAGCTTCTTGCACTTTCTCTCCCTTGGCTCCAAGCAGGAGCCATGATTGTGTTCTCATCCTGTCTGAGATGAGACTCTTAAGAGGGATCCGCTTATCCTCACCAGGGGGATGAAGTAGCTGGTCACCATAGGTGGTGGAATGGGGTCTGCAGTCTGCACTCCTTGTCCCCAGCTTCCCGTGTTGTCACACCTGCAGAAAGTCAAGATGGGGCTGAGTGGTGATCTTCCTGGGCCATTCCTCTTCATCCTCCATACTTCCAGCCCTCCAGTTCTGCGTCTGGGTTTCCTTTTTTAAGCTCCCCTGCCCGGTGGTAAACAGTTATGGAAGCCTCCCATAATTCCACTCTGTGGCAGAGAAGAAAGTACAGAATTTGAATTTCTCAGGTCAAACCCTTCCCCTCAGTCTGAACCCTCCTTGAAGTTTCTAGAACATTCTTAGGGGGAATGGACCCATGGTGGATTCAGTAGGAGTGTTGGGTAGATTTCGTCCCACGTCCTGGCCTGATTGACAATGGCTTTGTCCTTGGCTAAAGTCACCAGACTTTTGCATTGGTCTGAGTGTAAGCCCTGAGACGATACATCTCCCTGCTTATTCCTCTACCAAATTTCTGATCGAGAGCAATCCTTTGGCTAATATTAGACAAGCTGCTTAGAAGAAAATCAAACTCTAGAAAAATCTGATTGGCATCAGCACTGGTTATCTGTGGTCTGGCACAGCATCTACTGATTGATGTTAAAACTTCTCAGATGTGTGGAGGTTTTTAAGGTCTTGATGAGTGAAGGTCAGGAAGGTTAGGTACTTTATTTAGGTAACTATGTAGAGTGGGTCTTTGAGAATGGGATGAAAGCTTTAGAACCCCCTAGAAACCTCTAGAAAATTGCTCATACACTTATATAACACTGCACAGAATCCTGGGGTGTGTGGCAGGGATCAGCAATGCGATGCCCTTGTGCGAGGTTTCCCCGTAAGGACATCTGTGATCCCTGAGTTTATAGCCCCGACTTAGACTGTTTGGACTGTTAGTCTTGGTGCTGACATTACATTATTGACATTTCAGAATTAATATCAAGTACTGATGATACGGAAAGTGTCATGGTTGTTTGATCATGTGGTCTTGTCTGTGTGCGTGTGTATGTACATGTTCATGTATATGTGCAAGTTTGTGTGAAAGTCCATGTTCACTTGTGTGTGGAGGCCAGAAGTCAGCCTTGGATGTCTTCCTCTGTGTCAGTGTACCTGACGTTTTTGAGATGGGGTCTCTCACTGAGCGTGGGACAAACCTGTTTGTCCCTACTGATTGACCAGCAAACGCCGGGGATCCTCCCGGCATTGAGTTTTCAGTGCTTCTATTACGTGTGCATCTTACAACACCTGGCTTTAAAACTGGGCGCGGAGGAGCTGAGTTCAAGTCCTCCTATGCTATGGCAGCAAGCATCTCACCCACTGAGCCTTCTCTCCTGCCTTCCAGTGGCATTTGAAACTTGGTTTTTATCTTCTCGTCTGCCAGCCCAGGTGAAACTAGCTACTAGCGCTTTTCTTCTAGTCTTTCATGTTCTAAAAGACACGGAGAGGGTTAATCAACAGCACTCCCCACCCCATGGCAAACAATTATTAGGTTTCTACCAGAATATATTAATTACTTTCATGGTTGCATGGCATTGGCACATTCCTGAATACCACTGGCTTCACTGTATGATGATGTTGGGATGTCGCAGAAACTTTTATTTTCTGTAATTACTGGGGGAAAAGTGAATCTGGGAAGAGGCTGATTTCAGATACTGAGCCTCAGCTAAACTGTTGTAGGCCTGGTTGCTGAGACAAACGGCCGTCTGGTGGGTTAGGAGGGGGTGGTTATCCTCTCAGTGCAGGGGTGCCTAAGTAGTGGTGGTCCCCCAGGCTGCCATGAGCCGAGCCTCATGCTGAGCTCCCCGTCTCCCCCCTCCCTCCGCCCCTCCAGCAGATCAGTCTGTGACTGTGTCTTGTTCCTTTTCTTCTAAAATAATAGCACAGTGGCGGTCTAATTTGGGCTTGCTACTGTTTGGGTGCCTTGAATGTTATCTAATCTTTCATATTTACCAAGAGTGGGGAGGATGTGGTGTAAAAGCCGCTCCACTAAGGCCTGCCCAGACGTTAGCCACTGGGCAGTCATGTGGATGCCTTGTTTCAACAATGTTGTTTGTGTGCAGATCGTCAAGTGGGAACTCCATTGTGCAGACTGAATGAAGGTGCGTTCACACCTCAACACAGCTTTTCTGCCTTTTGTTCCTCAGAGCACATTGTCACCTTTTCATAATGTCTGGGTCCCACAACGCAGCCGCTTATACTTTAAAAAAAAAAAAAAAACAAAACTTCTGCACAATTGTTCTGAGTCATTTTGTCACTTCCTCAAGCATTCAGCTCTGAGTAGACTCAGCTGTCACCATTGGGAGCTCTCAGGGCTTGAGGCGGGAGAGGTTGAGGAGAAACCCGACCCAGGGGCGCTGCTCAAAGGCACACAGTGTGGCTCTTGCCTTTGGTGGCCTTCTTAGGTGCCTTCTTCTAACTGCTGAGGGCAAAGGGTGGCTATTTGAGTTTTGAAAAATCAGCTTCCCTGCTTTTCTTGATGTAGCACAAAGACCAGAGACCACAGGTATGTTTTCAATGTTGGAGGAAAAGAGAGGTCTTAACAGTATCCTCAGGGGCCGGGACGATGGCTCAGTGGGTAAAATGCTTGCTCAGCAAGCATGAGGACCTGAGTTCAGGTCCCCAGTACCCATGTAAAAAGTTGAGCATAGTGACGTGTTCACCTAATAATCCCAGTGCTAGGAAAACAATGACAGGCAGATCCGTGAAGCTCGTTAGTCAGCCAGGCAGCCATCCTCGCCAAACTGGTGAGCTCCAAATTCAGTGGGAGACCCTATCAGAAAAAAGGAAAGTGGAGAGTGATTAAGAAAGACATCCCGTGTTGACCTCTGATCTCCACACACGTGTACTTACGTGCACCCACATGCACTCGCATGCACACACATACACATAAAGACGAAGGCACTCTCTGCAAGGGTACCGTCAAATTTCTCTTCCCCTTTTAATCCGTCTGTTCCTTGCCCTCTCCGCCTTCCCCATTCTATTGTTTGTTCAGCTGCAGTGCACCCCTCCTCCTCTGACTCACTGCCCCTGCCCTGTCAATCTCTGATTCTCCGCTGCTACCTAAGTTCCCTAGCGTCATCAGGAGCCACCTGGCAGTGAGTAATCACTGACATTTGCCTGAGAGGTTCTGGCCTGGTGCGTGCCCAGACGGGAGATTTCAGGAGGAGCCACTAAAGAGCCATGGATGTACCACAGGGCTAGAGAGGTGGCCTGCCACCTGCTTACAGCCGGCTCGGAAGGGTGCAAGCCAGCGCCTTCCAGGTCTGTCCTGTCACAGAGTCAAGGACTGAGAGGAATCTGGCTACCACCTTGGCTTGGCAGTCCCCACTGCCCACTTGTTTGAGGTCTGGGGACTCCAACATGGTTCTTTTATCAATGATTTACCAAGACAGAAACACTGGTTACTCAGCCATGGCACAAGGTGAGCTTTGAAGATTTGTCTCAGTCTGAGGTGTCAGCAAGTGTTTGGCCTCCATGCTGTCTTTGCTGCTTGGTTTCTCTTGAGCACTTGTCTGTCTGTCCGTGCTTGTCTTTTCTGCCCCCAGCCCCTGCCACCGTGCTCTTCTCAACCCAAGGAAATGGCTCTTGAAATGACAGGTGTATTTGTTGAAAATAGTGAGGGTAAGAATTTAAAGTTCGTGTCTCCATTTTGCTTCTGTGGTCAGCGTCAGGATGCGACGGATGATTTGGGAGACGTCTCAGCTAGGTACGTGGTAGGTGATTATCAAGAGTGAACTGACATGACTATTGTATTTCTTAAATACAGCAAATATTAGAAGTGTTCCTAAAATGACAAAGTGCCATCGGGTTGCATGTGTGCTCGCTGGAGACAAACAGCCCGAGCATATAATAGCCAAGCCAAATGAGCAGCAGACAATTTGATGCTTTACCTGCTCGAGGGCTTTTCTTCTCATAGCCTGTTAGTACAAGGCAGAGCCTCTGGAAGTGTGTGTGTGTGTGGGGGGGGGAGGTGGTGGTGGCTTCAGTGAAACCCTGGTCCTGGGTCCTGTGTCTCTAGCTCTGTTCCACTCTTCTTGAGTGGCTGGGCTACGTGCTGGGTCCATGTAATGTAGAGAAAGCACGCACGGTCATTGAAGGTGGTCTAACAGGAGCCCATGGGAGGGGAAATAGATGGTTTTCTGGCACTGTGGTGGGAGTTGTGCAGTTCTGATCAGTCTTGGTCATGCTTTCCTTAAAGGGGAAGCACAAGTTATAGAGGACAACATTCAGATGACCTTGACATTAAGAGTTCACCGTTGGTCTGCAGCAGGTCCAGGCAACAAAAGGGCCCCCTTACACCATCAAACCAGAGCCTGTGCTGGTTGGCTTTCTTACAAAGAACATATAGGAACAGGCCATGTATGGTAACTATGTGTCCTGCATGTCTATGGATTTTGACCTGTTCCAGGCCCAAGGCTGTCCCTAGAAATACATTTTAGCGTGCTCGTGGACAGTGGATGTACAAGATGGATCGAAGTGGCAAGAGCTGTTTATTCTCCTGCCGCAACTGATTGGAAAGTGCGTTAGACAGAGGGGTCTTAATTCGCTGTGTGAAGTAGATGGACAGATGGGCCAGGAGGCCAGAGCCTTCTTACTGTCTTCAGTGGGCTTGGGAAAAATCACGTTGTCCCCCTGCTCCAAGTACTAGTTAAACAGTGGTGTACACCCCCATATACTTACAGCTGAGAGGTGAAGCTAAACTGTGCGGATGTGTATAAATGGCATATATTGAAAGGGGCAGCAAGATAGCTGCTTTTTCTCTATGTGTATGCTATGAAATTTTTTTTTTTGAGGCAGTCTTAGGTATCTCAGACTGGCTACTATGTGACTGAGAGTGACTCTCCTGCCTCCACCTCCCAAGTGCATCACAGGTGAGTGCTAGAATTGCAGGTGTGCCCTACCGGGCTGGATGTATATTAGACTGAGGACTGAACCTAAGAGTTGGTGCCTGTTGCATTAGCCCTTACTGACTGAGATGTTCCCAGCCCTGCTAGGAGTATAAACGCATCATCTCACTGAAGGCCAGTTTTTCTCCACAGCTCTATCAGATTCTCATTGCGGCCCTTTTAGCCGGCAGAGGTTGACACACTGGCCATTAGCTATTGGGCTAGTATGTTGCAGGTCTTCGGGAAAGCCGGCCTCGAGACTGTGTCTGTCAGATGATACAGGGGATTTCCCGTGAGACCACTCTGCCCAGCAGTGAGTGTAGAGTAAGGGGTGAGCATGTGCTTAAACAGCAGGGGTAAAGTTAGGGTCTGTGTGGCCAACAACAGAACATGTTGCTAGAAATCTCGGTACGACTGTTTGGTAATTTAACTTAACCTCCAAACTATTAAGTTACATAAACAACTTTTTGGTTTCCTTCACTTTAGTAAGTGTCTGAAAGAATCTATTTCATCCATATAGAATGAGATTTTCAGTAGTCGTAAAGGATTTGAAACGTCTGGTCAGAAAGCTTGTAGGTCCTGGACTAGTGAGTACTCATTCAGGTGTCTTCATCTGAGTAGCAATAAGGTCGACAGCGTGAAGTCTATAACAACATTACGATACAGTGAGTAATATTGCCCTTGTGAAAATAGCCACTTAAAATACATTTTGGGGCACAGAAATATACTTGGGAAGAAACAAAACCTTTTGCTTTTTGCTAGTCTTGTCAGACAGCTTCTTTCTGGGCCCCAGCACACAGGAGCTAAGTGTCCTTGCTGCAGAGTGAGCATTGGAGGCTGTGGCAGGCTCTCCTAACAGCAAGTCCACGATTTCTGTCAGTAATTGCTGTTCTGTATGTTGCCCTGACTTCTGTCTGTTTATACTCTGAGGAAGTGGCATTATGTCCCACCTGTGTGCTCTCCTGAGGGAATCACATTTATGGGAAGCCAAAATAACCTAAAGATCTATTGGAATTCAAAATAGCCCAAAGATCTATTGGTCTTCAAATTACCTGAAGATCCCATCAGCAAATCATGAAGGACCTCCCCACACGGTGCTTCTGCTCTATTACCCTCTGCACACCTTGTGGGTGGGGACGGCAGCACCGTTCACAGCCAGGGCTGTGCAGAGCCTTGTGTGGTATCCACAGGGGTCTGCTGTGCCACTTGCTGTGTGTATTCCTAGGCTAAAATGACCACACAGTACCATGTGCTGGTTATGCTAGTTAACACCAGTTAATAAAATGACTTGTCGAATGGTTCCAGTCTAAGCGAAGAAGGACAAGGTAAGACTGGATTGGTCTATGTCGCCACGGTAACATATACTACCCACTCCCACTGACAAAAGGAGTGTGTGTGTGGATGTGGAATCCCAAGGTTCATGCTCTATGTGAAAGTCAGTTGCATCAGCTAGAAGGATCCATCTTAGGCTCTCTGTAACAACTGAGAACAGTGGTTTTCAGCCTTCCTAATTCTGTGACCCTTTAATATATTTTAGTTCCTCATGTTGGTGGTGACCCCAACCATAAAATCATCTTCATAACTACTTCATAACTATCCTTTTGCTATTGTTATTAGTTGCAACGTAAATATCTGCTATGCAGGATATCTGATATTTGACCCCTGTGAAGGATCAGTCGACCACCAGAGGGGTCACGCCCACAGGCTGAGAAACTGTTAATCTAGAAGCCTGGCAATTGGAATTAGGTTTTGAACCCGTGAGAGCATTCTCAATACTGAGGAACGGACATGCCGGGCAGGACTTTCCACAAGCACTGATTTTTCTAGGACATCTGGAACCCACCGAGGTTACAACTCCAACAAAGCAGTTTCTTGAGGGGGAAGCAGAGACAGGGAGACTGGACTCAGCATGGGCAGTCTGGCTGAGGTCGTAGCTGTTAGAGCAGGGTCAGTCAGAACCTGTTAAATCCAGTGTGACGCCCTAACAATGACATTTTTACTCCTCTGTTTCTACATGCTATCTGCCTAGAATATTGGTGGCTAAAAAAGATTTGTCAAAACTCTGGTCTGTGAAGAAATTGAAGAGGAGCATTGTGGTAGTTTGAATGAAAATGCCCCCCCCCCCCAGGCTCATAGGGAGTGGCATTATTGGAGGTGTGGCCTTGTTACAGTAGGTGTGGCTGTACTGGAGGAAGTGTGTCACTGTAGAGTGGACTTTGAGGATTCAGAATCTCAAGCCAGGCTCACTGGCTCACTGTCTTCTTCCTGCTGCCTGCTGATCCAGGGGTAGAACCCTCAGTTCTTTCTCCAGCACCATGTCTGCCTGCATGCTGCCTTGCTTCCCTCCACAGTGAAAATGGAGTAAACTTCTGAACCTGTAAATCACCCCAATCTCTATAAGAGTTGCCATGACCATGGTCCCTTCACAGCAACAAAACCCTAAGACAGGGCTGGAGAGATGGCTCAGAGGTTAAGAGCACTGACTGCTCTTCCAGAGGTCCTGAGTTCAATTCCCAGCAACCACATGGTGGCTCACAACCATCTGTAATGAGATCTGGTGCCCTCTTCTGGCAAGCATACATGGAAGGAATGTTGTATACATAATAAATAAATAAAATTTCTTTAAAAAAAAAAAACCCTAAGACAGGCATGGTGGCTCCTACCCATAATGCCTCAGGGGACTGAGGCAGGAGGATTGCCTTGAGTTGGGGGTGGGGGAGACTGGTTACAGTTGGTGTGTGTCAATGGCACATTTTCTCTTGAAATAAATGACGTGATGATCTTTTCATGTTTTTGTATCTAACTATTACTAGGGGAAGTAATGTACACTTTCGGATTGTAATGAAAGACCTTTCCCACAAAGGCTGCCCAGTGAGACACCGGCAGAGCCTTACCTCCGGGCTATATAGAGTGCTGGGCTTCGGAGAAGCCGCAGGCAACATGGAAGCCCATAAAAGCGAAGGTGTTGACTGACAACACTAGCCACCAAAGCAGGTTCTTAGAAACACGTTTAAGCTCAGCTGTGAGATTATCAGGGTGAATGCAGGGGATTGAGAAAAGTGAAGGAGGAAAATGAAAAGGGAACCATGGCCTTGGGTAAAAACATGGGTCCTCTCCCCCCTCCCCAACCCCCGCCCGCACACCCCTTGATGGGAAAGAGAGATAGCGGGTAGACCCAAAACATCAGTCATCTCAAAGATGCCTTGCCCGGCAAATGGCAAACACTGGTTTAGGGCCTTCTTTAATTAAGGGAACCGATAAAGAATGAAAGTTAAATGGTGTAAGATAACCGCTAAGGCGCTTACACATAGATGGAAAGGCGGCGCAGATACAAGACATAGGTAAAGAAGAGCAACCATGTCACCATCTAGAGGTAGCGCAGTGGACAGACTCAAAATCCTTAAGAGGACTCAACGCTGTTTGCCTGAGCCCTGGAGCTGAGCCAGGAAAACACTGGGTGTTAGTGCTTTGTTTTATTTTGGATATAGTTGAAAGGATTTTATATAAAAGGTTTTATAGTTGCTGTGTTTGACTTGTGACCCGTGGGCCCCATACAGCCAAGGTTAGTTATGAATGTGATCCAACACAGAATTGTAAATGTGCTGAAAATGAGGAGCTTTTTTTTTTTGTGTGTGATTTAAAGAACAAACAAAAACCCGTCAATTGCATAGATTACAAGATTGCAAATCTCAGTGTCGAAATGGTTGGGCACATCTGCTTTGTAGTTTTGACAAGTTAAGATGTCATGTGTCATCTCTAGTAAAACAATGCATAAGGGGCTTTAAAGATGTGTAATTATTGTAAGGGGTATGGTGGTGAACATTTATAATTCCAACACTTGGGTGGCTGAGACAGGATGATTGACAGTCGGAGGCCAGCCTGGGCTAGCTATGAGTCCTTATCTCAAAGCAAAAGAAGCTGGGAGTCCAGTTACTGAAAAAAAAAAATCAAGATAAAGTTTTATCAATTCTTGAGTTTTAATTCAAAATATTAAAATTTTTTTTCAGGTTCATTTTGATTTTGTGCATAGGTATCTGCCGCATGTGTCTGTGCACCTTGTGTATGTAGTCCCAGACAGGGGCATTGGCTCCCTGGAACTGGAGTTACAGATGGTTGTGAGCTGCCCCATGGGTGCTGGGACTTGAACCCACATCCTCTGGACAAGGAGTCAGCGCTCTTAATCTCTGAGCCCTCTCTCCAGAACCCAGATATATCTCTGTGTCTGCCTCTACAGGTGAAGTGAAACTTTCTCTGTAAAAGGCCAGGGAGTGTCTGGGACCATCAGGATCACTCAGGCTTTTCTATTATGAAAGCAGCTACAGACAATACTGAGCAGAGATAAATGCGCAAAGCTGAATTCTAATAAAACTTTGTTTATTGCAACAGCCAGCGGCCTGGATTTGATCCACAGGACATGATTTGCTGAACTCTCTCCAGAGGTCTTCTTTCAATTACTTGTTTCAGTGTGGGATCATGGGAATCTCCCGAAAGTCAAGGCAAATTTTGGCTCTTTTGGATGAAGTAGTTTTAATTACATATATGAGAAGCCATCTTTTTCTTTTTACCTGACCTCTGGAGTAGAAAAACAGAGTACCAAGCCAGGAGACCTTGATAGACTGGGCCAGGCATGCAGCTTCTGTGGGAGGAACATTCAACGTAGTGTTTCTTGGGGAGGAGGGCTTGGCTGTGTTGAAAGGCTGCTTTACCCCTGAAAGTCCTTGGCAGAGAGACCTCATCTTCTCCATTCCCGAATCCGGCCCAGACCGCTGTTAAATAAGGAAACCAAGCAGAAGGCAGGCCGCGGGGACACAAGAAGCCCTGGCACGCCTGCTACCAGGAGCTGCTGAGCTGTTCCTGTCCCAGGAACAGGGTGATTGCCTGGGGCTGTGGAATGGGAAGCCATGTGCAAACATCCGAAGTGCCTCTTCCCATGAGATTCACTGCCCATTCCCCTTGACCCCTGGGCATGCTGCCTGAGACTGAGGTTGGCACACCGTTGCTACCTCAGCTCCCTCCACCTTCCCAGAATCTGTCCACAAGGTGCCCTGGTTGCCTTTTTTGACTTCTCATGGCTGTACATTTTTTCCCTCCCTCCGGGCAAACTTCACCTCGTCCTGCTCTGGTACCTGGTGGAACTGCAGTGTTCTGCCCGGCTCTCTGCGAGTCTCCTCCCTGTTTTCCTCATGACCCTTGCCACCCCTGTTTGAGAAGCTGTGGGTTGCTATATTGTGCCCAGAGGAGGAGCTTCATAAAAAAATTATTGATGAGATTGAACTACTTTGGCTTGTCCTTGGGGCAACCAGAGAAAATATGTCCTTTCATGCATTTGAAGATAAAGGAAGTTGAGACATTAAGTGCCCTGTACAGGACTTCAGAGATGGCTCTGCCCACTGGAAATGCACTTGCTGTGGAAGCCTGAGGACCTGAGTTCAAATCCCCAGCACTTAGGTAAAGCGAGATGTGATACTGCATGTCTGTAATCCCAGGGTTCCTACCACGAGATAGGAAGCAGAAGTCCTAGAAGCTCACAAATACAGCAGGAAGAGAATAAAACACAATTCAAGAGACTGTGTCTCAAATAAGATGGAAGGTGAGGACCAGCACTCGCGGTTGGCCTCTGACCTGGCATGCATGTGTGCACACATTTGGAGTATGTGCAACACACATGGATTATAAGAAAATGATGATTCTCTGGGCAGTAACTTTACTGAGCCCCAGGCTGCCCTGGGCCCTTGTACTTTGTGGGTTATCTGTACACATTTTCCTCTCATTGAATCCTCTGAGCCTCCTTTAGTATGTGATCTTTGCAGATATAGGACTGAATTGGGAGAGGTTAGTTGAGGTCACACGGATGGTACCTGCCATAGTCTGTCTGTCTCTCTCCCTCCCCCTCCTCCTCCCCCTCCCTGTGTGTGTGTGTATCACCTGCCTTGAAAGGGGTATTTGAGGGCACATGGTCCAGTGTGGGCTACTTTGGATTCTGGCTGCAAACTGGTGTGAAGGGGAGGGACCAGAAGGACCAGTGCTCACAATGCACTTGGGCCTTCAGCCTGCTGTCCTGGACATGTGCCCCATAGGTGGCAGGCATCAGATGACTGGTACTACACCAGGCCTGCAACACCCAGGTCCTGGGGGTTTCTCTGCTTATAACTGCTGTTCATGGGCTTCCTCTCCTTGTCAAAAAGGCAGCTACCTCATGTTCTCCATACTTAGTGCCTGGCGACGGGAGGCCCTTGCCTCTCTTTCCTGCCCCGTCTACCTGTCTTAGGCCCTCAGTTCCTGCAGAGGCCATGTCTCCTCATCACATTAGGCTCAGTGACATGACCTTTATTTATCCTGAGCCACGATTTTCACGTTCATGTCTCCGGCCTCTTCTGCCCAGAAGAGCTTCCTCTGTTGTTTCCAGAGGGTTCCACAGTCTTTAGGTCCACAAGTTGCTCTGGGATGCCTCGCTCTGAGTTGTCTTTCCGGCCACACGTGGGCATGGTGCGGGGAGGGTGAGTCAATCTCGCTCTTCAGACATCTTGTGGAGACTTTTTGGTGTCTTGAATCATTTTTGTAAAATAACAGGAAATGATTCCATTTAGAAAAAAATTAAAAATTCAACTACTATGAAAATGAGGAAATTCAGATAAGCCAAAAGATTAAAATTAAAATAACTTGAGATGCAGTGTTAACCACTGTATATTATATAGATGCACACATATACACATGCACACACATATTATTCCATTTTATAAAAATCTACTCATACATATTAATATGATGTGGGAGTGTCATATATCAATCTGTTGATTTCATTGGTTAATTAAAGAAACTGCTTGGCTGGCCTCATAGGTTGGAACATAGGTGGGAGGAACAAACAGAATAGGATGCTGGGCGGAAGAGGAAATGAGGTCAGACTCTGCTCTGCTTCCTGAGAGAAGCCATGCTCAGCTCTCCCGGGTAGACCCAAGAGCTCTGCTCTCTGGAGCAGAGACACCACGATGGACTTTGGCTAGAATCTTCCCGGTAAGCGCACCTTGGGATGCTTACACACATCATTAGAAATGGGCTAGTCCAGGTGCGAGAATTAGCCTGTAAGGGCTAGAGTTCAGGCCAAGCAGTTCTTAAATGAATACAGTTTGTGTGTTGTTATTTCGGGCATGAGCTAGCCATGCGGGCGGCCGGGTGCTGGGGACGCAGCCCTGCCGCTCCTATTTCAACA